>NC_034602.1:21832972-21839338 GCF_900095145.1 Mus pahari
CCTCTCACTCCTCCCTCCCCTTTTCCCTCTCTGTCTCCCTCCTCCCTCCCCATTTCCTTTTATGTCTTCCTTTCCCTCTCCCTCTTCTACTTCATTTTACTTCTGGTTTGGAAGGAGAAATATCTCTTATTCTTTATGTTACCTTTTAAAGTTAGTGATAGGCTCTGTACAGTTTTTCACAATGTCTATAGTTCTCAGTATCTTTTCATCTAATAGTTGCCTATTAAATATACTTAAGCTTCTTTCTCCCAGTACTGTTGTCAGTACTCTAAGAAGAGATGCATTTTGCTATTATTTAATCTGATAATTATTTTTAGATGTTTCAATTCACAAATGAAAACAGCCCACACTGAAATGGAAACAGCCAATAGACCATGATAATCCCAAGTGAAAGAAGAATGCTTAGGTATTGGATTTACCTTGCTAAATGGTCCAGAGGATAGCTGTACCCTTTAATGCCCAATTGACTATATTATTTAGGGAGAATGTCTGCTATCACCTGACACTTCTTTAACCTGATCGAGCATCCTCCTGACACTATTCATCTTCCAAAGTTATGTCTCTTCCACCCCTTACTAACATTGCCAAAATTGTAGGATTTTATCCTCCTAGGGCATGGGGTGTGGAGTTGTTGCAGCAGAACTTTCCCTGGGGTAAATCTAAGTAGCTCATTAGTAGGACCACAGAGTCCTCCAGATGAAAATGTCAAATAATAAGTCTCTCCTAGGCCATATAGTGGGGTTTATTTATCAGAGCAGAGAAGAAAGTATGGGGATTACTATGCTTGGACTCAGTCCTAGTCTCTTCATCTCATGGCAAGACACTGTCTCTCTCCATGACTGCCCTGATACACTGCCTCTCTCCACCACTGTCCCTGATATACTACCTCTCTCCATTACTATACACAGCCTCTCTCCATTGTTGCCCCTAATACACTGTCTCTCCCATCACTGCCCCTGATACATGGCCCTCTTTCAATGACTGCTCCAGATACACTGCCTCTCTCCATTGCTATTCCTAAGATACAGTGTCCCTAGAAACCACTGCTCTGAAAGTGAGATTGTGTGTCAGATGAGGGACCTAGCCAAGGGATGCTTTCCTGCTTATCTCATCCTCAAAGTGACCAGCTTCTGAAACAAGCCTGTGATGAAGACTCAGAACAACAAAAAAAGCAAGGACAATCCTGACTGACTTAGCAAGACATACAGGGGTTCAAGGGGGTCTCTGGCAGACTGCCTTCTGCCCTAGCTCGGAAAACGTCCCAGATAATTTGTTTTTAGATATTGTGCTTGTCTTTGTTCTGTGAGATATTTCTTGTAATTATTCTACACAGACCTTCATTGCCTGACTTCTCTGATTTTTGGCCTCTGTTCCTTTGACAAACATGCATCAGTCCATTCAGAGAAGGTGGGGCTTCATAATGTCTAGTCCCTGTCTCTCTAGGGATGACACTCATAGCCATGCAGGAACCAGGGAAACACCAATGAGAAGCTCAAGCCAGAGCAGAATAGAGGGAAGTGGTAGCATCAGGCTGGTGGAACCTGTCACTGAGGTGAGTGTATAAAGTTCAAACAATTCAGATGGCTGCAGAAAGAGGTAGGACAACTAAATTATTTATTTATGTATTAATGTGTGTGTGTGTGTGTGTGTGTGTGTGTGTGTGTATGTGTGTGTGTGTGCTTTGTTTTGTTTGTGTTTTTAACAGTGTTTCACTGTGTAGCCCTGGCTGTTCTGGAACTCACTCTGTAGACCAGGCTGGCCTCAAATTCCCAGAGGCACCTGCCTCTGCCTCCTGAGTGCTGGGACTCAATGCATTCACCACCACTGTCTGGCTTATTTCCTTGTTATTAATCATTATGAACATTTTAGACAAGAAAGTTGAGTGCCAGAAACATGGCCTTATTTGGTTTTACAAGCCACAAGACAACAACAACAAAAAAAAACAAGAACCAGAACCATTCTGGAAAGACCAGGAGGGCTTTTTCCCCTGTGTTACAGCCAACTTGGTGATCACAGGAAAGTGTACCAGGGACAGGCATGGCTCCTGGAGGCCTCTAACCATGGGACAGCCAGATGTTATGGGAAATAAGTCTGAGCCCAAGCAAGTACATGGCCAGGGCACTAAACAGACCTGTTCACCCTGAGTTTACTGTCAGCTGCCTCAGGTTTGACTTAAGCATTCACTCTTCCTCCAAATGGTTCTAAATACACAATCACAGGAAAGTGGAAAACAGGCAACTGGTCTTCTCACTTCCTATTTACCCTGTAAGCTCACTTTCACACTCACCTCCCTTTCTCCCACATCCCCACCCCTGCTCACACCTGAGTTCTGCCTGTGACCATTTGAGCAATTATTCTTTGCCATGAGTGACTCTAGTTGGAAATCTCCTAGGAGAACTGATAAATATTTTCACTCCGAAGAGGAGCCCAGTGCACATTTTCAGAGGAACTGGTTTTGATGTGTTTATTTGGTGCTGTTGACTTTATTTCCTACTCTAGAGATTGCCTTACAAAACGGGCTACTCAATGGGGTCCAAGAGGCTAAGTCAGCATGAAAGCATGATGGCATAGCACTGAGTTCCAAGTAGGGTCTTTCTAAGTATATCAGCCAGCATCTTGGGAATGTCATGGTCTGTGTCAAGCTGGTAAATTCACTTGAACAGGCAGTGTTGAACTAAAGTCTCATGGATGCTGATGAAAGCCTGGGTGAAGTATAGGAATGTACCATGTATTTTACTATTGAATAAAATAAATCTTTATGAATAAAATCAAATTTACAGATGCATAAAGTGACTGACTAGTTCACAAACCAGGGCAGAATGCAGGGCTCATTCAAATGGGATGTTGAGATTCTGAGAAACGATCCGTATGGGACGTAGTCATGAATTCTCATGATTCCCCAGGGTTCTCCATAGATAGCTCTCCCTCCAACCCCTAAAACAGTCTGCATTTTTAATTTACTACTACACATAGTTTTAACCCCATTGTGAACATCTGCAGCAGAGGAAGCAATGAAATAAAACCCCATTCATTGCAAACGTCCTGTTAAGCCCAGAATATTTTCACAGGACACAGAGTGGGGGCTAAGTACCTTATGGCCAGGATTTCATTGAAAGCAAAATCATGTTTGTTTACCTAGTAGTGGCCCTGGGAATAATTTAGCTATGTTTCATCGTGTTGCCTTTTCCCATAAGAGTAAACTCAAACATGAACTTTAGGGGAGGCAACTTGTGATTTTTACAGGAGAGGCAATTTTCACCGACTTCTGACTAGGGTAAGGAAAGATAGTAGTCATCGATTCTTTACAGCTATTTTCATCATGCATTCACTTGTGCCTTCAAATACCCAACACTGAGTAGTTTGGAGCAGTGTTCTACGCCCTCCATCCAGTTCAGTGTCTTGACTAGCAGTAGTAGTGTCTTGACTTCTGCCTTTGTGGGGGATGTCAACACCCCCCCCCATGTGCTTTCCATGTGGCAGTGTTCTGTCAGTTCAAGTGTGCAGGAGAAATGCCTGCCAAGGTTCTTTGTTAGAAAAGTATATGCAATTGGCCTTTGTTTCAGCAAGTTACAAACCTGAACCATAGACTTACGGTTACTGTCCAAAAATAATGCTTTCCATAGTCGACTAAACCCTGGCCCTACGAACATTATTCCACTTCATTTTACTGTAAGCTGTTCCATATGGCGGCAACCGCCCATGCGAACCCTGCTGTCACTCTGGTGAGAGATCTGGGATCCTGCTTCAGACTGAGAATGGAAGTTCCAGAAATGAACTCAATAAGCAAATGGACCTAGATACAGGGAAATAGGAAGAATCTCTCCAGAACTGTGCCACTGAGGATAGCATTAATGGAGTAACAGACAAGGATGACTCATGGTGCTTACTTAGGGGAATGCTATAAATTTGGGAATATTATCTACTTCATGAATGCATGCAATTTCCCTAGTACATCTGAATCAAGTTTGCAAGCAATAGAAGCCTGGTAAGTGAGCACAACTAATGTTGAGACTGAAGAAAAATGGCTGATCCTGTGTTTGAGCAAAGCAAAGTTCAAATCCAGGCAAAAACATCCTGGACAAAAAGGACAAGAAATGGCCACAGAGACAGGGGCCTTTGAAGTGGGCTCCTCTACTGGCCATAAGAAATTTAAAACTTCAGGAGAAATAATGACATAAAAGGAAAGGAACTCAGAGTTTAAAAAAAAAAAAAGGTTGAATTCATAGTGATAATCAACAAATGAAGAGAAAACCCTCTCTAATATATGAATGTCTGGTACTAAATCTAACATAAAGGTACAACTTGAAGATCCAAACTTTGGACCATGAGTGGAATCATCGACTGGAGGAAAAGTCTTAAGCTTAAGTTGCAAATCATTATAGGAATTTTGGGGAAGAGTAATCTCCATTCTCTTAAAGAATTGCTTCTAGATTGCAATCACATGGCAGCCTAAGGATCACTAACCATCAGCAGGGCCCATGGTGGGAGGCAGAGAGGGGTAGCACTAGATAGCATTTGCTTAAAAGAAGTTAACTGTGAGCTGGTATTGATGTACCTTGGGAAGAGGAGACACATCCAGAGGTTCTGCAGAACCCCTGATCAGAACACACACAACTAAACACTGTGCGTCATTTCTCAATTAATTCTGATAGAATAACTGGTGGCAATTAATGGTTAATGTCCTTCTCTCTCTCTTCTCTTCCTCCACACTTCTCCCTTTCTTGAGCCATCCCAGGTTAGCTTTGAATTCACAGAGATCTTCCTGCATCAGCTGGGATTACAAGTGTGACTAATTATTAGCTCAAGACTGGCTACATATGAAAAGGTAGTCTCCCAGTCTTTAAAGTCTTTTGAAGAACAAACATTTCATAAATAAAATTTAAGTGAAGGGAAAGATCAAATCAATGACAGGGAACCTAGTTTTCAGTTGAATACTTACCTTTGAGAGATTGAAGTTTGTACTAAACATGGATAAATTAAGTCAGAATGGCAAAAATTGAATGGTTGACCAGATGGAGTTTAGTCAGAGTGGTAGAGTACCAAGGATAGATAAGAAACCAGCCTATAATTTTGCCTTTGCTTCCACATGACTAGATAACACTGTTAGAACTGTTCTTCATTCACTTAGCCTTGCCTAGTCCCTGTTAACGATCAAATTGCACTTGGAGTTAAGGGACTACCATAATTAAAATTAAACATAGGGATGTGAACAATTATTGAGACATTTCAGTGTGTCAAGTGAAGATTTAGTGGACCGGTGATATAGGGGTGAAGTGGTGAGGTAAGATGATAGCATCACAGACTGGCCTAATAGCCAGGGTCAAAGTAGTGAGGAGAGAAGGCCATTTAGAGAACGGTAGAATTGTCTTCTGGTTTTTCATTATTATTATTCTGTTCTTACCTGTTCATTTTTACTCCTCTTCAGTTGCTGTGTAATGGGATAAATTTACTATGGATAAATTGTTGTATGAAGACTGGGAAAAAGGAGAAGAGAAGCAAGCTTGGGAGAGCTCTGTAAGGGGTGATTTACCTGAGGAGTCCAGGTGTACTTGGGAAGGCTCCCTGATTCTCTACTTTGGAATTACTGATTTGGTTTGGTTTGGTTTCCCTTACAGAGAGGTGTATAAATCTGTTATTTAAGGGACATGGGTGAATGTTTCCACAAGAAACATAAAATGTTGTTACCTTCTTTCGGGTTGTACAATACCTGACTGGGACACTTCACCATGTCTGCAGCAAGTTCAGCCCTAGGCTACTCAAGTCAGGTTCTAAAGAAGGATTGGAAAGTGTCTTGGAAGATTGTTCTGGAAGACTCTTGAAACTTGCCTATTTTAAATGTTGAATGTATAACTGAGCCTCAGCCTTTCAAAAGAGGGAACCCAATGGACTCATAAATGAATTAAATAAATACAGCTTCTTTACCCAGACAGAAAACCAAAACAAAACCAACACAGATTTGTAGGGCTGCTGAGTGTAGGGGAAGAGGGGGGAAGGAGAGAGCCCTGGTTCAGCCAGAGTTCCTCTGCTCTGGGCAGGGGGATGAGGGAGGACTGCCGGATGCTTTCCACTTGGCCCTGGGTGGGCATCTGGCTGTGTGAATCCACTGACCCCACACGGCAGGGAATGGACAAGGGGCAGCCCCCATACCAGGTTCTCAGTCTCTGGCATCCCACGCTGGATATGGCAGAGGAGCTGAGAACAGAATAGGGGTCCCAGGGACATGGGAAGAGGGCAGAAGGAATGAGGTTCCCACGCAGGCGAGAGTCCTTAGTCCGGGCCTTGATGAACAGAGACAGATTATGATTTTAGAGCTTTATTGTAGAAAGGCAGGGGGAAAGAGAGAAGGTAGAAAGAGAGAGACCGNNC
>NC_034602.1:21839347-21895551 GCF_900095145.1 Mus pahari
AGNNNAGANNGGGGGNAANNNNAGAGAGAGAAGANAGNCTAGAGAGTAAGAAAGCTGAGAGAGAGAGAGAGAGAGAGAGAGAGAGAGAGAGAGAGAGAGAGAGAGAGAGAGAGAGAGAGAGAAGAAAGGCTAGAGAGTAAGAAAGCTGAGAGAGAGAGAGAGAGAGAGAGAGAGAGAGAGAGAGAGAGAGAGAGAGAAGAGAGAGAGAGAGAGAAAGGAAAGTAAAAGCTTAAGAGAGCAAGGAGGGGCCAAGCAGCCCTTCTTATAGTGGACTTGTTACCTTGCTGTTGCTAGGTAACTGGGAGGAGTCTAGCATGAAGGTCAGAAGCTTGGGACATTGTGTACGTGATTGCAAGCCATGAGCTTCTCCTGTGGGGTCTGTGGGGGCAGTAACTTCGACAGGAGCCAGGGGTCCAGGAGACATGAGGGAACCATGTAGGTGAATTATCACCACCCGGTCCTACTGGGGTTCCACCTCTTAACTTGACTGAAGACCATGTTATCTATGCATAGTCCATTGCCCCACACAGAATCACATGTATCTAAAGATCCAGAATAAAAAAAGACAGACAACACAAGAATTGGTGAAGACACAGGAGCTCTGACCCCTAAGAATGGGCATGTATGTTGCTACAGCAGTTGTATGTTATCTGTTTGACTTGAGTATACAGGAAGTCTGTGATCAAGCCTCTGGCTTTAGTTATATATCCGATGAAAATGCATCTTCTATAAATCAAAAGATGCACTTCATGAATTCTCAAGAACAAAGTTACATAATCAACCCACCTGTCTGCAGATGGCAGAATAAACAGGTGAATATAGTATTTTGATTAATGTACTAGAATACCATTAAGAAGACAAAGATGAGTGAGCTAGAGTTCTCACAGCTCCCTGCTTGTGGACGTTGTACATCGTGGTGCGCACTAGGCTCCGCACCACGATGTACAACGTCCACAAGCAGAAGGAGACCAGGAATGTTAAACACACATAGGCACTTCCTCAATGGAGGAGATAAAAAATACCTAGTTTGCCGGGCAGTGGTGGCGCACGCCTTTAATCTCAGCACTTGGGAGGCAGAGGCAGGCGGATCTCTGAGTTCGAGGCCAGCCTGGTCTACAAAGTGAGTTCCAGGACAACCAAGACTACACAGAGAAACCCTGTCTCGAGAAAACACACACACACACACACACACACACACACACACACACACACACAAAATACCTACTTTTCCCACGTAGAAGGCTAAGACTAGACAATGTTAATGACCTGGTGACCTTCTTATTCTCTGTGAAGGCAATCCTCACCCAGCTTTTGCTAAGAGACAGACCCTACTCATATCCCCCAGAATGCTTATCCCAGACTCTCCCTCCCTCGACCATTATCTTTAGCTCCCAGTCAAACCCATCTTTACTGGGAGATGCCACATGTACTTGGCATCCTGCTGACTTCTGGGCTATTGGTCAGAGGCCACACTAGACTCTAGAGCTTTTAGCTATAGAATCTATCCTCATGGTCGCATGTACTCTGTAAAGGAATGTCTAGGTAGTCACACCTCAGTCTTTATTGGACACTGTGTTGGAATGATTGTTGCCTGGAAACCTTTTCTCAATTTGAACTGTGTTTTAAATATGCTGACAATGAACTGCCTGGCATTCAACTCCCCAAAGGCTGACCCAGGTTGACCAAGTTGATCTGAACTCAGTTTTTATTCTCATCTCTTCATGGATCACTGCCTGCGTTGACACCTGCAGAGTCCCCCTCACCTTGAGAAGGATGGGACAGAGGGGGAGAGCAGCCTGGATTCCAGGGACATTCTCAAGACAAGAACACAGCAAGCTGCCACTGTGCTATGTGAACAGACACTCTGAATACCCTTGGGAGATTTCTATGGGCTTGACATCTCAACTCAGCCATGGAAGATGAATACCTCTTTAACTCTTCACCCTGTCTTGGTTTGAGCAATCAAACACAATTTCCAATCCTGGTTTGGAAGGGTCAATAAGTAGCTTCTCGTGAGGACCTGTGCAGGCTGTAATGGAAGAGTCTCCTATTCATAGGTAAGGAAGCTTCATGCTGATTGGCATAAGCTGCCAATGCTTCCTCTCAAGAGCCACCTTCTGGTTCTCTCTCCTGCATTTCCTCCATGATCTACTCTATGCCCTTTCTCAGGTGCTGCAAGCTCCACTCGCAAGTGCCTTTTGTCTTCTGTGGTGCATTCTCCACCCATCTCTTCTGAGATGCTTCCCTCAACTAAATAGGGGCTGCTTATCCCTTGTCTCTGCACTTACGGAATGTAATTGTCATTCCTCAAATGAGATGGCGGGATCCTCCAGGGTAGAGCCAGACTGAGTGCATGGAAGCCATTCTCGAGGAGTCAGCCTTCAGAATGAGTACCATTTTCACAGATTCCTTCAGTCAGATATCTCCAATTTCCTATGAACCTTTACCAACCCATATACTGAGTTCTGATCTTGTGGAGTCACCTGCAAAGCATAAAACATATTGAATTGCTCTGGAAGCATAAGCTACATAATATCAAGCTGAGGCTGTGATGTGGTAGAGCTTTGTGAACTGCTTCACAGGAAATATTCCAGGCAGGCTTTATTAAGTGGTGGAAAGGGGACAGACAGTTCATCTAGGGAGAAGGAGCAATAAGTAGATATGGAAGGGGAGAGAAGAAAGGCTCATATAAGCTAAGTTCAAGGGAGTCTGAATAAGCAATCGTGGAAGGGATGGCGGGATATGAACCAAGGTGTGGGGACTGTGAGATGGCAAGGTTTGGAATGTAATTTTAAGAGGATGGTATAGGTCTTGAAGTATGATTTACATTTTCAAAACTTCCCAAAGATCTGTGGAAAGGGAATTACAAAGTGTCAAGAGAATTAGAAAAGTGACTGGAGGATAGTGTAACAGCTAGTCACAGAGGTGGAGTAGCACAGAAGGGGATGCTCACATGGACCACTTGGGGCACCTGCCACATACACCCTCACAAATACATAGACATATCTCTAAAACTAGCAGTGAAGTCAGTCCTAGAGCCCACTTGGAACCCACCCTTGAGTTGTCTAGAATCACCTCTTTAGCATCCTCCAGATAACACTGTGCTGGAAGGAAGAGCAGAGAGGACATTTTCCCTATGTTCCTATGTAATAGGACAGTGCCAGCAGGGGCTGCGCACTTCCAGTGAGAAAACATCACACAGCTTCCCATTGATCTTCCACCCCTGGCAACCCACCCAAATCTCCATGAATCTGCCTCCTCCTCCTCCCCACACACAGGTGGTTTCAAAGACAAAGGACCTGTCATTCTCTTAAGGATACCATCATTGTTCCAGGAGACTTTCCCAGTCCTAGAGCTTGCTTCCAAGGAGACATGGGAGCCTCAATGTTAGTAGAAATAGAAGTGCCTTCTCTCTGTCTCCTTGGGACAGCTTTGTCACAAGTGCCACCATGGCCATCCAGCAGATCTCACCTTCCTAGCCTGGTTGCCCTAGATAACCGTTTCCGTATCTTCTCCATTTCTATTATTTTAGACAAGGCAATCCTTCTATCCACACTATACCCCCAGACCTGTAACCTCTAACCCATAACACCCAGGGCATCCTTAAGCAGCTTCCCTGGAACTGCCTCTGCCTAGACTTCAAAGCTTACAGTCTTTACTGCCTGCCACATACATGAGCCATGTATGCCTGGTTTGGCCTCTTTCACCCACAGCCCATTGTAATTTCCAGAACTAGATTGATATTTTAGGAATTGCCATTATCACAACACATGGTCCCTCACAAAGAGACAACATTCTTCCTAGTTTTTCATGTTTTTCTCTTCACCAGACTTTCATTCACATGACCTGATAACGAGAGAGATGTTGGAGACTGTTGTTGCTAGAACCGGAAGCTCCCAATGGAGTTGCCCTTCACTCACAAAAGAAGTCATCATGAAAACCGAGGGGTCCTGGGAACCTGGAACAGGTCATAGACAGGTTAAAGAACTTATGACTGTCTTGGAAACCGTACTCCAGCTGGCTGCCCCCCTTTTTATCCACAAACCCTGAGGCCCTTCTTTAGTTCACGCACTCCCACCCTCTACCAAGGTGCTTCTGCTCACTTTCTGAATTGTAGTTGATAAAAGTGACATTGGACTGAAGTGGATGCTCACAGCCAGCTATTGGATGGAACATAGGGTCCCCAATGGAGGAGCTAGAGAAAGTACCCAAGGAACTGAAGGGGGCTGCAACCCTGTAGGTAGAACAACAATATGAACTAACCAGTACCACCTGAGCTTGTGTCTCTAGCTGCATATGTAGCAGAAGATGGCCTAATCGGCCATCATTGGGAAGAGAGGCCCCTTGGTCTTGCAAACTTTATATGACTCAGCACAGGGGAAGGCCTGGGCCAAGTAGTGGGAGTGGGTGGGTAGGGGAGCAGGGGCGGGGGGGGGGNATAGGGAACTTTCAGGATAGCATTTAAAATGCAAATAAAGGAAATGATAATAATAATAATAATAATAATAATAATAATAAAGTGACGTTGGACTCCCTCCATGTGCATCTAATATTCTCCGACTTGGAGGCTGTATTATAACAGCCTCCATCCTTGCTCCTTTTTTCAATGCCTATCCATATTGATCAGATGTTTCTGAGTTTTGGAATGTTTTTTCTGGCTTTTGTTTGGTCTTAAGAGATATTAGTTGGAAATCTCCACTGACCCCAGGCTAGCCTGGAACTCCTATTCCTCCTGCTTCAGCTTGCCTCTTACAGAGCGTGTATGAGTCAACTCAATTAACCATTTGCAACCCAGCAGGGGCTTCTCTCTGGCATTCAGAGGGTTGTTGGTTTCAGTTCTTTATTCAATCTGAATGAGTCTTTTTAAAAAATCATTTTTTATTAATTCTCAGTGGATTTCACAGCATACACTCTGATCACATTAATTTTCCAGTTCTTCCTTATCTGCCCCCATCCTTATGACCACCCCCATAAAAGTAAAAATTTTTTTAAAAAAATCCACTTTGTGTTCTCTACGTACTCACTGGAGCATGGCCAAACTCTCAGTAGCCTTCCCCTTAAATGGAATTGATCCCCTTCCAGAACCCCTGACAGAAGCCATCACCTACCTGCTTGCCTCTGAAGGATGGAAACTCACTCTTCAACTCCCTCCTGCTAGGGGACTGCATACTCACAGCCTGCCTGCTTCTTTTTCCACACAAGGCACTTCACATGGGAACCAGGGAGTCATTCAGACTTCTATGTTTTAGTTTACATGTGTGTGTGTGTGTGTGTGTGTGTGTGTGTGTGTACATTGTGTGTGGATTGTCCAAGTATACCATGCATCTGGCAAGCATGCCACCACACTATATATGTGGAGGTCAGAAAACAACTTTGTAGAGTTGATTTTCCTAGTCACCTTGATGTGAGCTCTGGGGATAAAACCCAGGTCACCAGGCTTGTAAGAGAAGTAGGTTGACCTCCCATGCTACCTTCCTGGTCATGATTTATACTTACAAGGTATGGGTGCAAAAATGAATGTCCCTTCTGACCAACTAGGTTATAAGTTTCTCTAAGATAGTGAGTGAATGTTGTCTGCTTGATTTTGAGTTTTCCTTCTTGTATTTATTTTTACCATATCAGACAGGATGGTTTTGATCATTGATGAAATAATGGGACTTTTTCTATGATCAACCACTCTGCAAAAGCTAATGTTTATAAACTGGTACTTGTGTGCTTGTGAGGTAGTGCAGCATACATGCTGTGCACCTACCGTTGCGAGAACTTGTACAATTGAAAAACATCCTATCAAGACTGTCCACCCAGGGCCTGAAGTCTAGGAGAGGTGTTTGTTCAGTTTTGCACTCTTGCATGTGTCTGTATTCAGAGGCATTTCCTTCCATGACACGTGCCACTAGGTGCCAGTGTTGTTCTACCAAAATGACCCTCCAAAGCTACAGGTGGTCCTCACTTTTCTTAGATGCCCAGTCTTCCTCAAAATTCTGGACTTAGAAAGCTATTAGAGTACCAGGCCCTCTGGTGGAATGGACCACTGTACCTTCCTTCTGCATAGGTTTGACATCGTCCTATCAAATGTTGGCAAAAATAAAGGAGGGGAAGAATAGTGCTCTTGTGGCTGGAGTAAATCAATTCAGAGACAAGAAGAAAGAATGTGCTCTTGATCTGAAGGACTAGGTACCATCAGTTATTCATTGAGAAAATGGCAAATGAGCATGAACATTAACATCCAGTAATCTTAATGTATAAGCAACATTTCTTCCTTCTCTCTCCCTCCTTTCATTTACCCCTTTATCCTCTCCTCTTCCCTCCTCCTCCCCCTCTCTGCCTCCTACGTTTCTACCTCCTTTTTTCTCTTTCTCTCCCTCTCTCCCTCCTTCCATCTCCCACTCTTGATTCTATTCCACTTTGAGCTCTCCAGTAAAAAATTCCATGTACAGCAAGTGTGCTTGTTTCAACAGATCTTGTACCTGAATAAGTACACTAAAATGCATGGTCCAATTATAATCAATTAGAGGCAAGTTGATACCAAACTTACTGGTGTTTCTAATAAATTCTTTGGCTGTGTGTTGCCTTTGAGTTGTGGTATATACAGAACAGCCTCTGAGCAATCAGAACCATTACTGATCACAGGTGATATATAGCTCATGATCAATGAAATAATGCCTTTCAGAAGAGGTGAGTGAGGGAGATTTCACACATAGCAGAAAAATGAGACCAGATGACATGTACCAAAATTGTTCTGAATATGTGTGAGAGTGTGTGTATGAGAAACCACATGTCCTGGGTATTTTTCCCTTGCTAAGGAGATGACACAACATCCATCCCTTTCTTCTTAAGGTTCTTGTGACAATGAAAGCTGGATTCCATTGAAGTTCCATCCACCCAGAACAGAGGGAAACCATAGTGTCCATCCCACTCACGGGACTAATCTTGGTAATAACTCAGAAGCTAGAATTCTGTTGCCATGTGACACCACTTCATAACACATAAGCCAAACAGGTAAGAAATTCTGCAAAAAAAGAAAATATGACTCCAATATGGAGCAAGGAAATACACCATTCTGATGTTCTGGAAACTCAAGAGACATTTAGTAGAACACATTAAATAAGAAACTCTATGTTTCATACAACCCTGACATTCTGCATACCGACACATGGAAACAATATCCCAATGTAGTATCTGAAGTCAACATCGGCAAATAGGCATGTTTTCCTTCTGGGAACACTATAAGCAAGAACTCTATAAGCAGGAAAAATAAGTGCCCCCCAAATCCACGTATTTAAATGGAAAGGAATGAAAATCATGAGAAAACTTTGAAGGGGTTAGAAAAAGGTTCATCCAATATCATGAAAGAATATGATGGATATGACAATTTCAGAAACAAAAATTATGAAAGCATATGTAGATCACTTTATTGAACAAACAAAAAGCATACAAGAATATTTCTTGTGTTTACAAGTTTATGTACCATTTGTGACCTCATCTGTCTCCAGACCTTGCTGATGGCCATATCTACAATGCATGTGGCGCCTTTCCTGCACTGCTGGCCTCCCTCCACTTGTGAGCACCACCTTTGACACTGACAGAGGTCTTGAATAGATTGTACACTCTTCAGCTCAGGGCAGTGCCTTCCTCTAGAAAGAAAGGACTCAGCAGGGCTCAGCCGCACAGTGCGACATGTTTGCAGTGTCCTCTATTGTAAGTAGTTACAGGGGTGATTGTACTTATCATAGCTTGCTTTTGAAAAATATGTTTTTAATTGAAATAGAATTCTCTCAGCACTCGTGAGTCTTGTATAGTTGTCTAGGTGTTGGGCTCCTGGAGATTTTTCTCTTCTGCATTAGTATGTCTTTTGACGTTTCCATTTTTCTGATCTTGCTTATGCAGCCATTTCTATGTGAGACTATTTCACATCAGACTTCCTGGGATTCTGGCTCTTAAAATCTTTCTGCCCCTTCTTCCTAAACATTCCCTGAGCCACAGGTGCAGGAGCTGCAATGTGGCTGCACCCATTGGGGTTGGGCTCACCATGATACCTGAACTATTTCATAATGTAGATGCCATTATTGTCAGTCTTTGGCTAACATTAAGTCCACAGTCCTGTTCCTCAAAGAAATACCAAAACTCTATGCATAATCTCCTGTGGACCAGATAGTTATACATATATCCTCAAACAACTCCATTTACTTAACCTTCTATCCCTATTTCTACACCTATTTTTACTGTGATTTATCCCTATGCTTGTCTGCCACTGGCTCCTTCTCCTTTTGCATACTTAAAAATATTTTGGCCAGGTGTGGTAACACACGTCTTTAATCCCAGCACTCAGGAGGCAGAGGCAGGCAGATTTCTGAGTTCAAGGCCAGCCCGGTCTACAAAGTGAGTTCCAGGACAGCCAGGACTGTACAGAGAAACCCTGTCTCGAGAAAAACAAAAACAAACAAACAAACAAACAAACAAAAATTGGAGTAGGGACTTGAGAGCCTTTTCTGCTTTTCCAGAGGAGCAGGGTTAAGTTCCCAGGGCCATATGTACTAGCTCACAACTGCCTGTAACTCCAGCATTGTGTGATCTAACATCCTCTTCTGGCCTCTGAGGATCCTCACACACATATATTGAGTACAGCCATACAGACACACAGACATGCTCAAATAGAAATAAAAACAAGTATGCATGTGTGTGTGTGTGTGTGTGTGTGTGTGTGTGCACGCACGTACAAGCTCTCATGGATAATCCATTCTAGATGATACTTTAGCAAATCTTTAAATAATTCCTCAGCATTTTCATGCGTTTTCATAGATGTTAGATGCATGCCTCATCCTCACTGCTTCTTGTACATCTGGCCATTGAAGGCATAGGTAGCTAGTAGGCATCAGATATGAAATAGGATAAATAGCTGGACTTTTCTTGTTCCAACTCTGCCATAAACTTTCAGTTTTAGTGTCTGGTACATGTATGACTCAGGCTCTAAGACAAACAATTGACAAATGGGACCTTGTGAAACTACAAAGCTTTTGTAAGGCAAAGGACATGGTCAATGGGACAAAATGGCAAATTGGGAAATTGGGAAAGGATCTTCACCAACTCTACATCTGTCAGAGGGCTGATATCCAAAATTTATCAAGAACTCGAAAGCTAGACACCAACAACCCAATTAACCTAATTTTGAATAGGGGTACAGAGCTAAACAGAATTATCAGCAGAGGAATATCAAATGGTAAAGAAGAACTTAAAGAAATGTTCAAAGTCCTTAGTCATCAGGGAAATGCAAATCAAAACAAGAGGTTCTATTTTACAGCCATCAGAATGGCTAAGATAAACAACCTCAAGAAATAGCACATGCTTGTAGGGATGTGGAGCACGAGGAGCATTCCTCCATTGCTGGTGAGAATGCAAGCACAGGGATGTGGAGCCCAAGAAGCACTCCTCCATTGCTGGTGGGAATGCAAGCATGTACAACCATTTTGAAAATCAATTTGGCATTTTTTCAGAAAACTGGGGATAGTTCTACCTCAGGACCCAGCTATACTACTTCTAGGCATATACCCAAAAGATGCTCTACCTTCCTAAAAGACATTTGCTCAACTATGTTCATAGCAGCTTTATTCATAATAACCAGAAACTGGAAACAACCTAGAAGTCCCTTTACTAAAGACTGGATAGAGAAAATGTGGTACATCTACATAATTGAATACTATTCAGCTCTGAAAAACTAAGACATCATGAATTCTTCAGGCATTTGGATGGAGCTTGAGAATATTATCCTGAGTGAGGTTACCCAGTCCCAAAAGGACATGCCTGGTATGTACTCACTTATAAGCAGATATTAGCCATAAAATACAGGATAACCATGCTATATTCCACAGACCCAAAGAAGCTAAACAAGAAGGAAGGCACAAACAAGAATGCTTGAAATTCACTTAGAAAGGGGAATAAGAGGCAGATGGAGGGAGAAGGGCTAGGGAGGGGGAGGGTTTTCAGGTTTGGGGAGGGACAGGAGGGTTGGCCAGATAGCCATGAGAAATAATGAAAATCTGCAACTGACTTGGGGAGGGGTGCTGGGGGCATCTCTGGGACTAGACAGCGACCTGGGGTAAGAGAAGCACCCAAGAATCAGTGGGGATTTCCTAAGCTGTGATCTCTCTCAGGGTATATAGAACCTGAAGAATCCACCTCCTGTAGCCAGACAGGAACACCAATGGAGCAATAGTGACACCAACCCACCCACAATACTTTTGACCCAAAATTTATCCTGTCTACAAGAAATGCAGAGACAGAGGCTAGGGCAGTCTGAGGGAATGTCAAACAATAACCAGCCCAATGAGACCCATCCCATGAGGAAACACCAATCCTATACACTATTAATGATACTCTGTTATGTTAGCAGTTTAGCATGGCTCTTCTGTGAGAGGCTCCACTGAACAGCTGACTCAGACAGATGCAGACACCCACAGCCAAACAGTGGATGGATCTTTGGGACTCTTATGCAAAAATAAGAGAAAGGACTGTGGGCCCTGAAGGGGTTAGGAACTCCACAGGAAGACCAACAGCTTCAACTAACCTGGACTCTTGGAGCTCTCAGAGACTGAGCCACCTACCAAAGAATATACACAGGCTGGACCTAGGCCTCCCTAAACACATGTAGAAGAGTGCTGCTTGGTCTCCATGTGGGTCCTGAACAACTGGAGCAGAGGCTCTCCCTAAAGCTGTTGCCTATATATGGGATATGGTCGTTTAGCCGGACTGCCTGTCTGACCTCAGTGGGAAAGGACATGCCTAGCCTCACAGAGACTTGGTATGCCAGGGTGGTGGGGTGGAGAAAGCCACCTGCTCAGAGGAGAAGGAGCTGGGTGGGGGTTGGGGGGGTGAGAGAAAGAAATGTGGGAGGGTATAACCTGGAGGGGGCAGTTAGTGGAATGTAAAGTGAACAAATAAAAAATAAAATTAAATAAGAAATAAAATTTTAAAACAAAACAATGAAAATGAAAGTATAAAATCCAATGTAAAGTCATGCAGTTTTTGTTCCAAATGGCTATTTGAACTATATATTAGTTCACTGGGTTGGATAGTCTGTGAGTCTGGTTAATTTGAGCATGTAATTTCAGTGGAGGTGTATTTTCTCATAAATCTTTTCCTGTTTTAACATTCATTACAAAACTGAGGGGGTCTTATTCTTCTTTAGGAGAAAATATGCATGCTGCCAGTGTGATCTTGAGAATTTAATTCCTAACATTACCCAAGGGGCATCTCGTTTACTTGCACATGGCCAAGCAGGTAATCACTTCACTTCCCAGCAGCCCTTTTTATTTTCCTCACATTCAGCAGACTGTTTTTTAGAATAAACAACAGCTTAACTCTTCATCCCAGTGATGACTCTCTTCCCTGTCCTTGGTTTTCTTCTCATTCACAAGTCCATTTCTGAAGGAAAAGTTCATGGCCTGTTCAACTCTGACAGATACACACAGCCACTATCAGAGAGATAGTACCAGAACTCAGTACCAAAGCAAGGTAATTGACCTGCTAATCATCTTGACTGAAACATCCCATACCGTATGCATACATTACAATATTATAATATAAATGGTACAAATATGTAAATATGACTATGCAAATAAAATACAACAGTAAAAAAATAAAATAGCCTGTGCTTTTACTTCATTGCCTATGAATAATCTAAGCTCCCTTGTCTCTCACAATCGGAAAAACTTTATTACACATTAATCTGTGTAATTTCTTCAGCCCCACCACGTTTTTTCTGTTATATTGCTAATAGCAAATCCATGCACAAATCAAGTAGAACAGGACAGTTGTATTATCTGAAGACTGTGGAGCCTTATGAATCCAAATACATTTTAACCAAGTCCTCTGTATGTGGTGAACAATTCATCTCAGTCTGTGGTTTTTCCTTTTTAAGACAGGAAATCCTTCCCTCTGGGGAGTTGCTTGTGTCTTCGCATAGGCTCAGTCCACAGTCCACATGGACAGTAAGCTACCTACCTAACACCCAGTCAACATCAGCAGAGTTGGTGTTATGAAAGGGCTTTGCAGAGGAGGCTCTGCTGCCCAGGTACCATACTTGCTCTAAGATTAATTTCTGATGGCTCTTGACTACACTGTGGGATGCCGGCTCCACTAGGACAGCAAATTACAAACTAAGAAGACAAAAGAGAGTCTTGAGCAAGACAGAGACATCATGTGCATTCTATGGCTTTGGATAAGTCATTGGGAAGCAAACTCCAGGGATGAATGATAATCAAGAGACAGGGATCTTTGGGAAGAGTTATAAAAGGCTACCTGAGTCCTCACTAAGAGGCCCATTCCAGATTGTCATTGTGACCTGAATCTCCCCCAGAAGCCTCTTAGAATTTTTAGTATGTTGCTTCTCTACTGAATTCGGCAACCTCCTTAATTCCTCATATCTACTTAAAACGTTAAATAGATATTAAAATACCCTTTCCTAAGTAATCAAATACAGTTCTAGCTCCATGCTGTATTCTTTCCTTTCCTTATGCTTTACTAAAACACCAGGATCAAGGACAACTTGAAAAAGAGTTTAGAGTTCTAGAACACCATGATGGTGGAGCTCAGGCAAGGTAACAAGGGCCAGCCTTGGTGGCTGGAACAGAAGTTTGAGAGCTCACATCTTAAGCCACAGGCATGAAGCAGAGGGAGAGGGAGGGGGAGGGGAGAGAGGCGATGAAGAGGGAAACTGGAAGTAGGGCAGAGTCATTAAACTCTTGAAGCCTACCCTGAGTTACATCCTTTCAGGAAGGCTGCATGAATCTCCTAAACCTTCCCAAAGAGTGCCACCAAGTGTTCACACAGCGACCGGTGTCAATGTTCTCATTCATCCCATTGCACCTGATCTTACTTTCTTCCCTTCTGTTCTCTATGCACGATTCATTTGCTGATCCTTTGTGCCCATTCCACTGGGGATACCAATTTAGTGTTTGTTATGCATGATAATTGCTTAGAGGTTTTTCTTCTCTAAACGATGCTCCAAAGAATATTTTAAAAAAAAAAAAAAAAAAAAGCAGATTCATATCCACAAGACTCTTTTTCACATCATGCACTCCCAAAAACCTACCAACAGAACACAGGGTCTTGATAGTCATGTATCCTGCTGACATGTTAGATCAGGAGTCTCTCCTGGAATTGCTTGCTTAGAGGCATGAATAATTTAGGGACCTCTCAGAAGTCAGGGGATTACGTCAGGGCAGGTGATTTAATGCTGAGTCACCTGTGCTGACAGAACTGTCACACCCTACTAGTTCACCTGCTCTCAAAGTTCCCTCAGGGAAATCCTGAGAAGGGCTAAAGCTCATGCTGTGTTTCTGAGTAACTCATTACCACAGCCAGACTCAGGGCTGGCAGGGTGGGGAGCTTAGCTAGTCCTGATGGGATATTTGTCAGTCAACACTGCCATTACTGGAGGCTTTGTTGAAACCTGTGGGGGACTCACAGGCTCACAGAAAGCACTGAAAGTAAAGGTGTTGGGGGTTTTGTTTGTTTTGTTTTTCTTACTGAAGTTAGGGCTTCACAAATATCCTTGCAAAGAAAAAAGAGATATATTGTCTGGAAGTAGATCCACATGCAATATTTCATATACTGAGATAAGAAAGACCAAAAATCTCACACCAAACTTTCATTTGGAAGTGTTTATTTCTTTTTTGTTTGTTTGCTCGCTTGTTTTTAATTTTTATTGGTTATTTTATTTATTTACATTTCAAATGTTATCCCCCCTTTCCGGTTTCCTCTCCACAAACCCCTTATCCAACCCCCAGCCCCCGCTTCTATGAGGGTGTTTGTTTCTTAAGAGCTAAAACTAATAAAAGTAAGAGGAAGCAGTTGTCCTTCCAAATATCACTGGGCACATGAAAGAATAAGCTCTCTTTTGTGAATTGGTAGTTATTATCACATAAATGTGTATTTAGTTATTACATTTGTATGTAGAGGCTGTATTTAAGATGAGGCTTTTTCCAACCAAGCATCAAAAATGAGATTCTCAATTACAACTCAAAAATCCCAGTTTCAATGGTATAAGTAGACTATGATATGTTGAGAGATGTCAAAGCAAGTAGATTCACCATTTATGGTTAGTTGCAGGAACTGTGAAGATTCAACACTGTTCAGTTGTGTGTCTTCTAAAAGCCCTTCCGATGGAAGCTGTACTGGCTAGTTTTGTGTCAACTTGACACAGCTGGAGTTATCACAGAGAAAGGAGCTTTAGTTGGGGAAATGCCCCCATGAGATCCAGCTGTGGGGCATTTTCTCAATTAGTGATCAAGGGGGAAAGGCCCCTTGTGGGTGGGACCATCTCTGGGCTGGTANTCTTGGNTTCTATAAGAGAGCAGGCTGANCAAGCCAGGGGAAGCAAGCCAGTAAAGAACATCCCTCCATGGCTTCTGCATCAGCTCCTGCTTTCTGACCTGCTTGAGTTCCAGTCCTGCGTCTTTTGGTGATCAACTACAGTAAGGAAATGTAAGCCAAATAAGCTCTTTCCTCCCCAAACTTGTTTCTTGGTCATGATGTTTGTGCAGGAATAGAAACCCTGACTAAAACAATTTGGTACCAGCATAGTGGGGTATTCCTGTGACAACCTGACCATGTTTTGGGGAGGACTGTGGAAGGACTTTGGAACTTTGGGCCAGAAGATCCATTCGGTGTTAAGAGCTCTGTGAGATGTTGTGTAGGAGCTTGGAAGATAATGTTTGAGAATAATGCAGAAGATGGAGGCCTGGCTTGTGAAATTTCAGAGGGAAAATTAAAGACTCTTTTCAGGGTCATTGTTAATCTTGATTGTGAAGATTCTATGGTTCTGGTTAGCTGGGGCTGAAGAATCAGTTGTGATTAACAAGATACCAGAACTACTAAAGTGAAACCTTTGTATTACTGGGACTATTGATGCTGGTTAGCTGGAGCTAAGAAATTAGCAGTGATTAAGAAGAGACCAGCATCATTGGGGTGACATCTTTTGGGGAAGTGTTTTCGGAGAGCACAGAGGCTGTGTTCCAGAGATAGCCAAGGTTGTACCTTGAGCTGCAGTAGGACTTGGTAATGTGTAAGAGTTACTCAGGTGGTACTGGTTTTGAAGGCATGAAGGGTCATGCAGAGCAGCTGAGGCCATGGAAGCACTGTGAGAGGCCATGGAAGGCCATTGGTGAAGGTGCAGCCTCAGTTGCAATTGATGGCCCAGGACTGAAGGGGTCATGCAAAGGAGTTGAGGCTTGGCACCATGAAGAGAGCCTATGAGAGGCTAGTGTTGAAACAGTGGAAGACAACAGCATTTTGGAGATGCCAGTATCATGAGATGACCACCAAGAACAGCAGCAGCAGTGNAGTACAGGCAGCTGGAGCTGGAGCTGAGAAGACAAGGTGTGTGCTACAAAGGGCATGGCTGCAGAGGTGACCCAAGTCCTTGGAGGAGCCCAGAAGATTGTGAGTTGGATCCCAGACATTGGACAGTTGGAGTTTGATTTTTGCTTTTGATTGTGACTGTGCCCTGATGCTTTTTCCTCTTGAAGGAAGTATTTTAGTGGAACCCACAGTTAAGAGACTTTTAATTGTAAAGACTTTGGATTTTAGGAGAAATTGAAATTTTAAGAATTTGTAAAGATTGTGGGACTTTTAAAGTTGTTTAGATCTTGGGGATGAATAAGAAACTAAGGGTTGAAGCTTACTAGTGATGTGTTTGTGTGTCAAGTTGACAAGGGGTCAATTGTACTGGCTAGTTTTGTGTCAACTTGACACAGCTGGAGAAAGGAGCTTCAGTTTGGGGAAATGCCCCCATGAGATCCAGCTGTGGGGCATTTTCTCAATTAGTGATCAAGGGGGAAAGGCCCCTTGTGGGTGGGACCATCTCTGGGCTGGTAATCTTGGATTCTATAAGAGAGCAGGCTGAACAAGCCAGGGGAAGCAAGCCAGTAAAGACTGCTTGTGGACGTTGTACATCGTGGTGCGGAGCCTAGTGCGCACCACGATGTACAACGTCACAAGCAGCCTGCTTCCTGACCTGCTTGAGTTCCAGTCCTGCATCCTTTGGTGATCAACTGCAGTATGGAAATGTAAGCTGAATAAACCCTCTCCTCCCCAGCTGCTTCTTGGTCATGGTGTTTGTGCAGGAATGGAAACCCTGACTAAGACAGAAGCTTATAAGACGTCTCTCTGCACAGCAAACACAAGCTTCACTTTCAGAGGCAACATAGCTTGACTGAAATTTTGATGTGGCTTCCTTTGAGGGAATGAAAAGATTGGCCCAAAACACACTCCTCACTTGCAGTGTATCATCAGCCTGGACAGACATCATGAAATCATTCCCTGAGACTCTAATCCATCCTCTGTTGGAGAGGTAGCAGAAACTGAGCCATTTAGCACCATCGAAAATGAACAGAGTATATCTCTCTGACCTGTTAAGTTAGTCCAAGTTCAATGTCACACATTAGAAAGAGAGTTGTACATGAGAAGATGCAGTTTCTGGTTTCCACCAGGGGAGGTAAGGTAGAATAGTTTCAGCATGCGTTGCTTCTGAAGGAAGACTTCTGTCTTCTGAAACACACTGCTGATGTAGATCGTGTGCACAAGCTGACTCTGTGGCTTTATGTTTTGAACTTAATCCTGGGGACCCCAGTTAGATCACATATGGATCAGTCCATTCACCCTTAAGTCTCCTACTTGCATCCTATGCATCACGAGACACCAAGAAACTATTGGGAAGGAGTGAGGAAGGGTTAGGCAAGGTACATGCAAGACTCTGACTTCTATCTTCAAGCTGCTTTTGGTTATAGCTTTTGTCACAGCAATAGAAAACAAAGTAACACAGTTAGTAATTTTACAGGGACGAAGTCTAAGACTTACATGATCCTTTATTTCCTATTCCATCCAGTAAGGTTTGTGTTTTGGATGCAATAAAGTTTGTACTCTATAGTCATTGTACTCTGTGGGTTTTAATCTACTATTTTTTAATGCCACATCAGAATACCAGGTAGAACATAACCATCACCCCAGAACTTGCCATGGGCAGCCTTGATTTTGTAATTCTTCCTCTCCCCTCAAACTCTGACAATTGCTCATGATTTTTGTTTCTTTTGTTTTTAAGGAGTCACGTGTATAGAATCATACAATAAATCTTAGCCTGTATTCCTTAACTTCACACTCAAAATTTATCAATCATGTTATTGTGTAAATGACACCATACGTCTTTTTATTGCTGAGCACCACTGTGTTGTATGAATGCTCCATAATTAGTTAACCCAGTGTGTTACTGTAAGACAACTGGGTTGCTTGGTAAGCTATGATTAGAGCTATGAAGAATTTATGTGTAGAATTCTGTATGTAGGGTTTTCCTTTTGACAGGCATGAACATGCTAGGTCATGTAGGAACTGTACGTACTTGCCTACAAGAAACTCGTAGATGACTTTGCAGAGTAATATATATATATATATATATATATATATATATATATATATATATATATATATATACTGTGTTTCATTTGTAAAATAAGTAAAATGTCTCTGGTATTTTCTTCCCCAAATGGACATTCAACTCTCCCATCAGCACCACTCAAAAGTCATCTCTCTCCTCCATTGCTCTTTGCAACTCTGAGAAAAGCAGGCTACCTTGAGCCCTTCCTTTCTGAGCACATTGCTCCCTTCTATCCATCTATGTCTTATCCTTTAGGTTACTAGAAGGTCAGATAATCTTACTTCTCCCCTTCTTCCTCCTTCCCTGTCCACTGAACTTTTTAAAAGTTTCAAGATTACTTCAGTCATAGCCTTGACCTGTAACCCCAGACAGATAGGTTTAATTCTGAAAAACTTGATTACTTCTTCAAAGAATTAATTATGGGCTTTCAGATGCAAGGCATAAACAAGCTGACACTTTTCCATGGTCTCCCTCTCATTACACTCTCTACATTACCCTAGGGCAGGGGGACCACTAATCTTCCCATTCTGCCAGGAGGTCAAATCAAGGAAGAAGCATTAGATAGAGCAACTATTTCCAACATCTACATTTAGGTTCTCTGACTTTATAACTCAACAGCGTGTTTCTTTATTGTACTTATAGCATGGAAAAAAATTTCCAAATTAATTGGGACCTCACTGAAGAAACCAGCTCAAGAATGGTTCTACATTTAGGTTCCCTGACTTTATAACTCAACAGCGTGTTTCTTTATTGTACTTATAGCATGGGCAAAAATGTCCAAATTAATTGGGACCTCACTGAAGAAACCAGCTCAAGAATGGCTTCCAGGTATAAAAACAGGAAGCAACACATCTGTGACGACTGTTCTGGTCTGTGTCCTGGTGCTATGATGATCACTAGGACTAAAGGCTACTTGGTGGAGGAATGAGTTTATCTTGCTTATAGTTTCCCTAGTCTATCACAGATGGAGGGCAAAGTAAGCACTCAGGACAGGAATCTGGAGGCAGGAATTCAAGAAGAGACCACAGAAGAAAGCAGCTTGTTGATTTGTTCCCATGTCTCTGATTATTTATACAGCCCAGGACCAATTGGCCAAAGATGGTATTGTCCCCAGTGGGCTGGACCCTCCAATATCAATCAACACTGTCCTTTAGAGACATGCCCATAGCGCAATCTAATGGATGCAGTTCTTCAACCCAGGTTATTTTTCCCAGGTATGACGAGTTGACAATCAAGATTAGTCATCTGATGGACACTGAATCAAACTGAGGCAATTGGCTGAGCCAGTGAGCACACAAAACCTTCTCACATTCTGGGAGATGAAAGGTGAATATTTACTTTCATTACCCTAAATATTCCAATAGTTGGTAGAAATGAAGGTAAATAGAAGAGTTTAGAGGGATGGATGGGTATGACCATAACTTATGATATGTATGTATGAATGCATTATTTAAAAGAGATAATTTAAGGGGTAGAGAAATAGTTGTATTTTTACTGTTTTTAACCTATCAAGATGATTTATAAACTAATAATTCCAAGAATTCTTAAACTGAAGAAATACAATCTCAACTTTATCACATAATTTTATTGTTGCTATTTGAAAGTATAAGAAAACCTCTAATAATATATATATATATATATGCTTCAGAAATAACTTACTATTTTTGTAGAGACATTCTGTAGAATGAGCCACTCCATGGCTCTTAGCAGCCTTGCCCCTTGAATATATCATGACCTTCTTCTCACCTTTTTGTTCTTTCCCTTTACTGCTATATAAATGCTCCTGTATTCTACAGGATACAGGTATATGAATATGTATATTAACCAAATGTATCAAAATTATGCATGATTTCTATTGCTTTCATGTTGAATATATTTCACTGTGCATCCTTTCTGGCAGGCCTGATTATGTAATCTGTATGAAATATATTTTTTTCAAGTGAATTCTTACCACATGTGTGATGTTTACATTGCTCCTTGCTATAGGAAAAGCTATTCCATTGACTATATTTAAAGCAATTTAGTTTGCAAGTTTTCATGCCTTCTTCCCCGTGTCCACTCTCTCTTACCTGCTCTCATTTCCTCCTTTCCCCCTCATCATCCCTCTTTGTTCCATTTAGACGATTTTACTTCTACTTCCATGTGCTATATATGAACATGACTTTACATAACTATATAAACTCGAGGAACAATCCCATGTGGACAAATAGATACCCTTACCCACTGCTTATGGAACTATAAATTAATCCAATCTCTATGAAAGCAGAATGGAGTTTGGCAAAGATACCACATAAATCATATGACCCAGCTTTCCCACTTCTGGCTATTTACCCAAAGGCCTCCATCAAAGACACTTGGAGACACTTGCCCATCATCATTCATTCCAGGCTTGGTTCAGTGCAGCAGCCATGCACTGTTTGCCTGCCCTGACTTGCCATTTCCCAAAATATCCTGATAAAACTCTAATTTTGGTGTTTGGGGGTTTTAGTGTTGGTTTATTTTATTCATTTCCAATTTGATTGGGGCAATTCTTTTATAAGATACAATTTCAGGAGAGATGGTTAAAATGGTGAAGATGGTTAAGCAGTTAAGAGAACTTGCTGCTTTTGCAGAGGAGCCAGCTTCAATTCTCAGGAACTACATAGTGCTTCCAGCAATCCATAAGTCCAGTTTAATAGGATCTGATGTCCTCTGTGGGCTTCTGTATGCACATAGTACACATGCATACATATAGGCAAAACACTCGTTTACATAAACCAGATTAAATACATCTAAAGATAAACTTTCAAGTTACCCTTAAAAGTTTTTAAATGCTTTCTATTTCTGGCTTTGCCTTATCGGTTTGAAACAACCCAATTGGTACTAAGCAGTTAGGCCCAGCCCATTGCACGGAGGAGCCTCTAGCCCAAGCCTGACTTCTTGGCTGTCTTGTGATTGATCAGTACCCTGTGTACTCATTCCTTAAAGTACTGATAAACAAGTAAAACTCAGTAAAGAAAAATGACATACTGCTGTGCACTATGAGGGAAGGTCACCTTACTCATATTAAAGAAACAAACATCATAGAACATCATCAAAACTGTGGTTACCCCGTGTCCCGACTTTCCTAGAACGCTAGATATTCTGGAAGCACACATGCCAGACTGCAGTGCTGTCTTGTGCTCATTAGCTCATTTTACTACAACCAAAGCTCGTGAAGTTGGCAGGAGAGCATGTGTTCTCCCCACTTTACAGACAATAAAATTGATACTCCTAATAGCAAACACCAGATCTAGGTTTTCACATGAGACCTTAATCGTTTTCTTTTTGCTGCAAATCAGGCTAATTATGTAATTTACCCTAAAGAAGGAGGAGGAGGAGAGAGAGAGAGGAGGAGGGGAAGGAGGAGGGGGAGGAGTGAGGGGAGGAGTAGGGCGTGGTGATTTCCTTTTTCCTAGCTACCTAGCAACACAACTCTTCATTCATTTTTGAAGCCTGTCACTAGGCATTACACTTTCAAGATCAGATGCTTTCAATAACAACATAAATTTGGTGCGATGATTTGGATGAATGTCATAATGGGACATTAGCCAAAAATTCCCCAACACTTATGAAACAGATTTATCAGTTGTCTCAGCCTTTTAGCACCAACAGGCCAATCAGTGGGGGCTGATGGCATGTGCAGTGTGCGTCTAAGGAATTTAAGGCCCCTGCACTGGCTTCTGAAACCCTCATCTCAACAACACCCTGCAGCTGTCCCTTTTCTCAGCCTCTGGCTGACAGATCCTTCTCCCCCTCAATGTGTGCCTGCTGTCCCTTGCTGTGACAGCATGCTCTTGCAGCTCTCCTAGCTCTCTGTCCCTTTCTGGCATTTATTGTAGAAAGTCAGAAAGAGGGAGAGAGTAGAGAAGCAGAGGGCAGCCATGGCCACTTGGAGAGAGGGAGGGAGGGAGGGCCAGAAGGAGGGCGAGAGGCAAGAATAAGAGTGAAAGGGTAAGAGGGAGCAAGAGATTAGGCACTTTTCTTTATATTATTATTATTATTATTATTATTATTATTATTATTATTATTATTATTTTCTTTATTTACATTTCAAATGCTATCCCGAAAGTTCCCTATACCACCCCCCAGCCCCTGCTCCCCTACCCACCCACTCCCACTACTTGGCCCTGGTCTTCCCCTGTGCTGGGTCATATAAAGTTTGCAAGACCAAGGGGCCTCTCTTCCCAGTGATGGCCGATTAGGCCATCTTCTGCTACATAGGCAGCTAGAGACTCGAGCTCAGGGGGTACTGGTTAGTTCATATTGTTGTTCCAGGATAGGCACTTTTCAATTCAAGCTTTATCTACTCTGCATTTTCCATCACTCAGGAATCATAACTACCTCATACTACCCATGGGCATTTCTACCTGGACATGCCTATTGGGGTCACATGGGGACTTCTTTGTCATTAGCCTGAGAGCTGGCTTCCTCCTAATACTATCTCCAAGAAGCACCCAGGTCTGTTTCCACACATATAGAACTTCATATAAACAATATAGAGGAAGAGGTGGACTTCCCATGGAGGAACTGGAAGGGTCCAAAGCCCCATGTATACAGCAGGCAGGATCCCTTGCAACTTGAGTATGAGTGATGGTTTCAGAAGACATTTGGGTAAGAAACAGAAGTGAAAACTTTGAGAACAAGGGATTTTCAACAGAAGGAAGGTTAAGACCAAAGATCAAGTTGTTATTAGGCTACTTAATGTAGGAAATAGAAGAAAAAAATAAAATAATTAAGTAGAAAATGTAACCTATCACCAGTAGTTTGGGCAATGAAAAAGTTAAGAGATGAGAGTAAAGGAGTGTGTGTGTGTGTGTGTGTGTGTGTGTGTGTGTCTGTCTGTCTGTCTGTCTGTCTCTCTGTTGGTCTGTTTGTGTTGGGAGTAGAGAGAGAGGTAGAATTCAGAGCACTACAGCAGTGTCAAATTGAAACATTTTTAGTTGTATTTTTAGAAATAAGTTGCAAAAATGGAAACGCTATGCCACCCGAACCTTGACATAGTTGAAGATCTGTAGAGTGTGATAAGAAGTGATGGCACAAGTTATTACATGGAACAGTCAAACAAGTAAACAACGGCTGGTGTCATGCATCAAACTAAAATTCTTCTCATGCTCTGTACAATACCTGTGGGTTCATGGCTCCATCACAGAGTTCACAACAAAAGTAAAATCACTATGGGAGTGGAAAGAGTTGCTCAGAAAGCTTGCTGTGCAGAGCTTTTGATCTCTCCTAGTCAGAGCCTCACGGCCCTTTTACTTTGGAATTCATCAGTTAAGCTGTATTTTCACATTTTACCCAAGATATAGAGATACTTTCAATGAAATCAGAACAACTTTGTGTGTTTTGCCATCCATAATCCTTACACTGATTTGGGGAAGCCCTTAACTTTTTTCTCCTTGGTTGCTAATGAAAATAACTTAAGGAGACTAACCCACTGAATCGGTAAGCTTTTCTGTGTATATCAGTAATAAATCATGAATGGATTAACCCAGAAAAGAATTTAATTCTCTATCAAGTAAAAGGATTCTGGGAGAAGGAAGTTGAATGGTTTAATGGAGGCTCCAGGAACCCCAGCATCTTCCTTTCCTTGCCGTTATCCCTAGCTCCTGGCTTCCACATTTAAACGTTCCAAACATTTAAATGAACCAACTTGGATGCCAGTGTGTCACCACTGCATCTACTAAGAGGCAGAGTGAGGAGCCAAGGGAGCCAGGAGAGCCTTCTCCTTTTAAAGATGGATTTTTTTTTTTTCTGGAATTTCTTCCAGACATAGCAGAGTCGCTGAACTCATCACTAACCAGTCACCAGGAGAGGTTGCTCCCAAGAGGCTGTATTTAGCCAGAACCAAGAATTCTGTAATGAGACAGGTGAATGGATGAACGAAAGTCACATGATCTCTATCTTCTTGTGATTTTTACACACATGTTGTGGATTTACTTCCTCCATGCTTGAAAGGTAGCCTATCCTGGGTTGCATGCACTTGTGTGGCAATATCACTTTACCATGGAGTCTCTGAACACTTAGTTCCTTTCGATGGGAAAAAGTTTATTCAGATGCATTTTCTCTTACAGTTTCATGATTAGTCCTTGCAATTTGCAATCTTCCATCCACTGAGAGTTTTGTATGGAGTTTAGCATGTGGTGGAGTGTTAAAATAAATAGGTTAATATTGCAGAGGCAAGCTGCCTTCCCAGTGCATCGGTACTGTAGCCCTGTTTATGAGTGTTCACCCTTCCTGCATACCAGCACCCTAATCCACCCCTCACCTCCTGCACTGGCCTCCCAAATGTCCTTCCTGCTCTGTTCCTGTTCCCCCAGCAAATCCCACACCCAAACCACAGACGCACTCTAAACAGAACTCAGACATGACGGCTCCGTGAGAACCACACTGTTTGACTTCTCACACTGAAAGAAACAATTTCCCCAGTCCTGCTCACAAGACACTCTGAGATGAGGGCACCTACGGGAATTCCTTCCCAAGGCCACCCTGGTTCCCTCGCCACACACCTGTACTGCTGTGGTACCAACCTCAGGCCCTTGCCAAGAGCCAGCATCCCACACTGCTCTCACCCGGAAGGCTGGCTGCTTCAGAGGACTTCCAAATCTTTTAGATCTCTTTCCTGTTACACACACTCACACACATACACTCACTCTCCCATGCATACACGCACGTACTCACACATATACTCATGCATATGTGTATGAAATATGTGCATGCATGCACACATTTGGGCTTCTACATAAGAAACATATCTGTCTGTGCATTTATTCTTAACTAGCTCCACTTTACTGTACACAGTGATTGACCACAGTAGCTTCTGGATTTTTAACCACAGTAGCTTCTGGATTTCCCCCAAGTCTTCCAGCATGACTACAGTATCACCTGCCAATGACAATGATTTAATTTTCTTTCTTTCCCATAATTAGATGTATTTGTTTATTGATATTGTGTTTGATTTCATCTCCTAGACTTTTAAGAGAGATGTTGGAATATTACTGACAGAAAAGAACATGCCCACTCTGGGTTGCTGCTTTAGGGAGCTGAGGCCTTGTACTGCTGCAGTATAAAGCTGAGGGGAGCATGCCTTGAGTCACATACAATACACATGTGCCAGCCCCAGGTGGAAACGTCAGTTTCCAACACGATGTTTCTTCCTTTGCTATTTTGGGTAACCTGGTCTCCAACTTCTGTGCAGTGTTCAAAGGTGTCCACACCCTCCAGTGTGCAGGGCATTCCCTGGCTGACTGGTCCAGAAACTGCTTACACATTGATAAGAATGGTTGTCTTCATTCATGAAGGCTGTCAGGGACAGCAGCTCTTTACACAATGTACCACGTCATGGGAAGTTCAAAGGTGTTTCCTGGAAATATAACGCAGTGGCAAAATAAATTCAAGAAGTGTTAGGATACGCAGCGTCTAATTGTTCTTTTGTAAGTTGTGGATATCCTTAGAGGCTGGCATTGTGTCCAATCAGGGTGAGTCAGTCATGAAGGAGGAAGTGGTGCACATGGACCTTCCCACACCCACCTCCAGCCTCTGTTGCTGAACAATGTGCTGGAAGACTTTAATTCAATGTGGGAAGAAGGCAATTAACTGACACTCATAACCCTACAGCTTCCAAAGCACAACTGGGAATGACTTTCTATGCCTTCCCCTCCAAGCGACCCCGCAGTCCTACACCATGGGCCCATTTGGCTGACACCCATAGAGAAGATACAACAGTTATGATACAGTTCGTGGAGGGCTGCAGGGAAGCCTAGCCCAGCCCATCCTCTGCCCCTGGTTCTAACACACCCCACCTGGTGAAAGTGGTGGGATATCTGTTTATGTGTTTGTCTCCATGGCTATGCTAACTGTGAACTATCCCAAGCTAGAAATCCTAAGTTATTTGTATGTTCTACATTGTCAAGTAATGAAAATGAAAACAGCTTCAGGGGCTGGAGGGATGGCTTAGGAGTTAAGAGCTCCTGCTGTTCTCACAGATGATCCAGGTTCAATTTCCAGCATTCACATGGCATCTCCCAACCTTCTGTCACTCCAGTTTCAGGGAATCTAACACCTTCTTCTGCCCTCTGCAGGTGCCAGGCACTCACATGGTATACCAACTTACACTCAGACAAAACATTCATACGTATGACATAAAAATAAATCAATCTAAAAGGACCAAAATGAAGTCTGTGATTCCAGAGCAGAAAATATCTGTATAGAAGCTAAATACCTGTGAGGATTTAGGCACAGGTACAGTGCCGTAGATAACTGTTGAGCAAGGAAAACTGTCATGGCAGACTCCTCTGTGAGACAGGAAAAGCAAAGTTTTCACACTGGATGCAGTGGGGAAAGAAAGGAAGGCAGTAAAAGGTGAACCCCACAAGCCAGGGTGACAACAGTCCTGCTACATCAATCAAACTTATGGGTTTCCTTCCCGCTCTTTTCTTTGATTTTTTCTTTTTTTTTCCCCTTTCTTTTCCTTTCCTTTCCTTTTCTTTCTTCCCTCCTTTCTTTTATCTTCTCTGTCCACAAATGCCATAAACAATGGCTTGAGTAGTTCAGAAAACTGAGGCCTGTGTTGCTGTCTCATGGAGAAGTCCCTACTGGAATGTACTATGGGCCTAAAAAAGGGCAGACTGTGGCCAGTTCTTTGCTAGTATAACTGATTCCAGCTAATTCTTCCAGCAAGCTTGCTTCATGAACTACTTCAAGGGAAGCCAAAATCACAGCAACAAAACTCTCACCCCAGAATCCTGGGCAATTTGATGTGGAAAATGAAGCTTTGAGCCATCTTCATTTCTCTAAACACGGTAAGGAAATGCCAGACAAACATAAAGGAACAGAATGTGTGTATCTTGTCCAAATAAGAAGCTGACTTTTTTCATGGGTGTAAGCACTTGGCATGAAACACAGTGCACACGTGGGCAGATTTAACCCACTGTGCCATTTCTCACCCAGCAAAAGGAAACTCTCTTACCACTTTACGTGCAGCCCACGGATAAATGGTATGTGATTTGGCATCTCCTGTTCTGGAAAGTGTGGACATGAAGGTTATGACAAATAAGAAATAGTCAGCTCCTGGGAACACCAACGCCTACAGCCAGGCTCTCTGCCCATAGCTAGAGTCCTACAGGAATGGAAGAGGCTGAACCTTTGTGGGGAGCTGCTCTCCATTCTTGCAAAGGAAATGAACCAGCATCATTAAAGGAAAGTAAGTAAGCCGGGCGTGGTGACGCACTCCTTTAACCTCAGCATTTGGGAGGCGGAGGCAGGTGGGTTTCTGAGTTCGAGGCCAGCCTGGTCTACAGAGTGAGTTCCAGGACAGCCAGGGCTACACAGAGAAACCCTGTCTCGAAAAAACCAAAAACCAAAAACCAAAAACCAAAAAAAAAAAAAAAAAACAAAGTAACTAAAATTTTGGTGCTATTGACAGCTGACAGTGGTCTAAAAAGTTCATTATGGAATATTTATTTAAATGTTTGGTCATTGTTTTAATTAAATAACTTGTTGCCAATAAAATACAGGCAAATCCTTGGGAGGAAATAGTACTTTTTCTTCTAGTAATAAAGGCAGAAACAGTTATAAAAATAGATGTACTTGGATCAGGATGTAGCTCAGGAGTAGAGTACTTGCCTCTTAGATACAAGGTCCTGGGCTGTATTCCCAGACTAGGAATGAATGAATGAATGAATGAATGAAGCTAAAATTGTACATCCCAAATTCACTCCAAACAAAGATAAAAATCAAGTGCCAAACTGGACAAAATCTGAATAGGTCCTTGAGGGGCAAGGTGGGGATCTCTAATCTGTTAGGAGCTCTTTTGGAGCCAATGTCATGGCTCATCATGAAGGTACCTGTCTCCAAGCTTTATGGACCAAGTTTGATCAGTGAGACTCACATGGCCAAGGAGAGAACCAACTCATGCATGTTCTCCTCTGCCCTCTACATGCACCCTCCGAGCACACACAGGCTACAGCATGCAGTGTGTCTGTGTATGGGTGTAAGAAGAGGTTCTGATACTAAGGTCCTGTTCCCCAATTAGTTCTTGATTTGTCAGTTAAAAAAAAATATTCAGAGGGCCAATTGCTGGGCAGGAGGTATAGGGAGGACTTACTGGTCCCAGGAAGAAAGGGAGACACAGGAAAGAGAGGCTTTTCTGTCATGTTTTGGAGGATGAAAAATGCAACAATCATGTAAGGCCTGGGGTAGGGGAGATTAGGGCCTATGGCCTCCACTACAGGAGGTTAGCCAAGAATGTTTGACAGGGGCCAGGTAGATTGGCCACTAACTTTAAGGCAGGTAGAGAGACAGAGATAGCAAGTTGGGAAGGCCAAGCTTATGCAAGTGGGAGATATCTGCACCCAGCAATTGTGCCAAGAAGGCAAATTATAATTACCCATATATATGTGTGTCTTTTGTCCAAGGCTACAAGGGTCTCAGGAGTGAGCTAGTAGTACAGTCACCTCCTTTGCAGGTAAACAAAAGGGAAGCCAAGAAGGGCCAGAACATGGTCTAAAGACTATAAAAGACTATAGTTTTTAAAACTACATACAATAGGGGTGTGGATGCACACATACACAAAGAGAAAATGAATAAGCGAATGTAAAAAAAAAAAAAAACTTTTGCTGAGCGGTGGTGGTGCACGCCTTTAATCCCAGCACTTGGGAGGCAGAGGCAGGCGGATTTCTGAGTTCGAGGCCAGCCTGGTCTACAAAGTGAGTTCCAGGACAGTCAGGGCTATATAGAGAAACCCTGTCTCGGGGAAAAAAAAAAGCCTTTTTATAAAATTATGAGATAGTGAGAAACATGCAAGGCATCCCCTGGGAAACAACAGTGTTCAAGTAGAAAAAAAAAAAATACCACTTTATCAGCACAATCTCATAGCCTGGGGTGCCTTTCTTCTGAAATCCAGTTTTCTCATTCAAAACATGGTACTGCCTATAAAGCTGGCTGCCTGACATGTCAACATTGTGAGACCCACATGAAGAGAGTACATGTCCTCTGTGAACAAAACAAATCAAAAGGATTTCAAAAAAGAAAAATTCCTAGAAAGCTCCAAAAAAAAAAAAAAAAAACTTAACAAAACAAAAAGGGAAGTCTGAATTTATGACACACTGAATGCTTCACTGTATCTGTATCAAGTGATGCATAGACATTTTTTTTACATTATAGCTAACCCAACAATAAAATAAAGAATTTCAATATATGCAAAGGCAGTGCCATTTCATGCAAAATACACAAGCATCTCAGATTGAGGACTTAGGAGGTTCTCCAACCTATTTCCAGAGGCATTCAGATGCTTAGCATTGTTTCTAGAATATCCCTTTATTCCCCATCCACAGGAGCTTCTCTGGTTTGATGACCTCCTTGATGCATATGGGTGGATGGGTCTCTGCTTCAAGTATCCTCTCTAGGAAGACATCAGGGAATCCCAGACCTTGTGCCTGTAACAGCCAGCCCTGCCTGTCATCAAGTCCCATGGCTGTGTAGTGGAATGTGATGTTTTTGACAGTATGGGTCACCCCCACTACATGACAGCTCTGCAGATGGACAGAGTACTGTCATGGAAACTGTGAGCAGACCATAAAAGTTCCAAGAGAAATACTGTAGAAATATATGAGCCAGATGTGTGTCTAGACACTAGGAGATCATGACCAGAATCCAGATCCATGCATCCAGTTGTCGTCAATCCTCAATCCTGTGACTATGGTCACAGAGAGAATGGCTGAAAACTGGACAGTGCCAACATTCATGCACTCCCGGGCCATCCCACTTGGGCCACTGGAAAGTCCTACACTGCTTCAAGCGCATATGTTGAAAGGAAGATTCAGCATCATTCTTGAATGCTGTCCTAGGAGGAATGCGTGACATTCCTAAATGGGGAAAGGAAAGACCTCCCACTCCTGCCTAGGCAGAGGCTGAAGGAACCAGCCATTCTGTAAAGAAACTCCCTATGTCCTAAATAGGGACTTAGGGGACTATTTTGAGCTGAATCACATAATAACGTGATAGCATTGAGACATTTGTGACACTGCTGTCAGGTCCCCATCTGCTGGGAAAGCTGGAGGCTGCTTCACTGTAGCAGGAGATTGCTGCATGTTCTCTTTGTCCTGGCAACAATCATTTCCTGCCTCTAGGCGTTTTCTCAGTAGACACATGGGAATGGTGTTTCTACTACAGCAGAAAAGTTATAGTTTCTTTGGCCTTTCTTTAGTTAAGATTCCAATTAATCACCCTTTCCTGCTGTTATTAACTGTCCACATAGCCAACAGCAAAGGGCTTGAGTTCCATGATAAGAAAGGGACTTGCTGAAATGAACTAAGGAATAATTACATACTCATCAATTTTGGGCATTCTTGGGCTGTGGAACACATTCAAGAGGTTTCCCTTGTGTCTCATAAGGGTCCAGAGAGGAAGGAGACAGGTGGAGGGTCATTCCTGACTCTTCCCATTAACATTATTCTAAAGTATTTGATATGTATGACTTTTTTTGTTTAAAAAAAAAAATAGAAAAATCTGAATCCAAATAGTTTAGAAAACATGACGGCTAATTTATTTCTTATTCAAAACCTGAATCCTCCTATCTTTAGAATATGGCTCTGTCTTCTAATGTGCCTCACAACCCAAAATGGCTGCTGAGCTTAGAGGTCATGCCCTCTGAGAAAAGGCCTTTCCCAAATGTCACCCTATGATTAGCTGGATGCAGACATGAAAAATTAGTCATAATTGGGATATTATAGCCCAAAGTCAAATGTGCGTTGAGAAGAGGACACATGAAATCTAGCAGGAATGAACCCTCACCACAGATTACCAGATGGAAGCCAGGACTCTGATCTTCAGAGATGTTTTGTCTAGGGAGTCTAAGCAGTGTATGCACATCCTCCTGAAGATGGCCTTTTACAGTGGTATGCTACACGGTGGGTGGTACGCTCACTAAAGAGCTAACACAGTAGCAAAATGCCAGCTATACCTAGGAGATGAAACAGCTGCCCCTGTCCTGCAGCAGAGTGGTCCAGTGGTCCAGTAGCACCCTGTGGTTGTTTGAATGACAATGGACCCCATGGGCTCATAGATTTGAATGTTTGGTCACCAGAGAGTGGCACTATTTGAAAGCATTAGGAAGTGTAGCTAATGAGTACTGTGGTTTCAAAAATCCAGGACTGGCCCAGTGGCTCCCTCTCTTCCTGTTGCCTATGGGACCAGATGTAGAAGCCTTGGTTACCTCTCCAGCACCATGCCTGCCTTTCCCCACCATGATAATAATGTACTAAACCACTGTAAGAAAAACCCAACTAAATACTTTCTTTGTCTAACAGTTGTCATGGTCATGGTGCCTCTTCTCAGCAGTAGAACACTAACTGAGGCACTATCACACTTCTGACTGGGCCACATTTCCCTGTCTATGAAGAGAAAAGATACACCCAGCTTAGGATGACTAAATCTCCACCCCATGATGTGCAAGGATGATGATACTGCCCAGAATCCTTTGCTGCTCTGCCCACACTCAGAATCATTCTCAACAGAGGATTCCATCTGGGGCTACTGACTGCATGCTAGCCACTGTTCTAGGACTTTACACAAATAGACTCGGCTCATTTTTAAGAGCATGCCCCATGTGAAAATAGAAGAGAGAAACATTAAATATAACAGGAAAGCCAGGAAGCTGAGATTCACCCAAAAATACCAATGTACTCTACTGGTACCTGTGAGACCGTCCAGTAACCCATGGAGCTGTTCCTGGGGGTACTAGTTCTGTACACTGCAATTCAGTAGCTGAGCAACCTTTGCAAGGATGGAGGGATGCCTTTGTTGGGTCAGTGAAGCTCAGAAACCTTTCTTCATGGGCACAAATATCTACTGATACCTCATAGCCAACATGTGGCCCCTCCTCCTTTCTAACTGTAAGAGATTTCTTAACTACCGCAATGTGTTATTTGAATGTCCCCCTCTTTAGAAGATTGCCATCATGAGCAGCATAAGCAGCCGATTTCTCAGGAATTGATCCAAGTTTGGGGGGGGGGGGCTGTCAGAACTCTAACTTTCACTGCTCAGAGACTGTGGGTGGTGCTGACCATGAGAGCAGCCGTCTCCACTGTGCCTGAATGGGATTAAATGAACACATCTGCATGAGGGAGACAAGGAAGTTGGATCCATTTATCAGCTATCTCCCTAGTCTCCTGCCCAGCCCCAGGTAAGCCCCACTATTTGTTCTGTGTGTCACATTCAAAGCCACACCCTGCCTCTCTGTCCCTTTGTCTCTTCCTGCTTGGGATCTTGTTTCTCTTTGTATAAGTATTTCCTTACACAATTACACCTTCTAAGGACTCCACTGGGACTGGAAGTATTTTGGTTCTTCTACCTACTGCTTCTAAGACAGTTGACCCCTGAGGAATGCTCCTTTCTCCCCAGGTACCTTCTGCCTTTCTGCCCTGTCAGCTTTGCCTTGCCTTGCCTTGCCTTGCCCCTTTCCTTTCCTTTCCTTTCCTTTCCTTTCCTTTCCTTTCCTTTCCTTTCCTTTCCTTTCCTTTCCATTTTTGTTGTTGTTGTTTGGTTGGTTGGTTTTGTTCACTCATTTGTGAAAGCCACTAGAACATGTGAATGAGGCTTACTTCATCTAAGTGGACTGTAGTAGAGGCTCAGACCCATATCAGCCAGGGGTTGCTAGAGGAACAGAGCCAAATGACAAGTTTATGTGTGTATGCATATATAATCAATTTATTAAATTACTGTGTGTTAAAAATAGCAACAATAGCCATTCTCTACCCTGAGAGGCTGAGAACTCTGCCCTTGCTTTTGCCTTGAGGCTGCTTGGTAGTGGAAGCAGTGCCTCAATGGTTGTCTCTCGCAGGGGAGGCTCACCACCTGGCCTTTGCTCAGATCAAGAGGCTGGTACCTCAGCAGTCTCAATTTGGTGACAAAATCTGGATAGTTCTCAGAGAGCCATTGGTCCTTAGTCAGTAAGGAGAGTCTGGAAGAGCTGGTTCTGAAGGAAGAAGCAAGAGAATAAATCAAGGCAGCAAAGGAAGGCCAGGCAGCAAAAAATGAATACCTAATCTTTCTTCCATCATATTTTTAAAGTTTTTACCACTACTAGAGGGCTCTACCCATATTTGGGGCGGGTCTTCCAACATCCGCTGAGGCAACCAGGACATTTCCCAGGAGCAGCTCTCTACTCAGGTGATTTTTATTTGCGGCAAGTTGCTTTTAAAACCATCTATCATTGCACCTGTTACTTGGATGGTGATCGTGGCCAAGGTAATCATGATGTTTGCTCCTGAAAGTACAGCTATGAGACCAGTACAGGCCCCTCTAATAAGCCCATCAAAAACTTAGGCTCTCCAACACCAATCCAGACCTATTCTAAAAGAAATCCCTGAGATTCACATGGTCTATTAATGTTGAAAGAGTCTTAGTCAGGGAAGGTAGGAAGTCATAGAGAATTAAAGCCAGGCAGCCCACAGTGCAAGCTTGCATGCCACATCTGCAAGCAAGAAATGGGATTTTTCTGAGGCCTTAGAGATGGCTCAGCAGTTAAAACACAACACTGCTCTTCCAGGGGGCCCTGTTTCACTTCCATCATGCACCTGGTTGATAGCCCGCAGGTGTCTATAATTCCAGGCCAAGGGGATCCAGCCTCTTCTGACCTCTTCTGGTCTCTGGGAATCAAACATGTAGGTAGAACACAGACATAAATTCATGCAAAACACCTAAACATACAGAAGAAAATTTTAAAAAATAAGAAAATGTGATCTTCCTAACCCACCCAGACAGGCTCACACCATTAGGAATATCCTCCTGATGAAAAATATAGAACTGTAAACTGATCTACAGACTCCTGTGCATTGGGCCACTTACAGCAAGAAACGATTTTTTTTCTCTAAGCCCCTCTCTACACACATTGTAGAGACCTAGAGGGGAAAATTAAGTCAAAGCATTTTTAAGTGATATTTATATGAGAAAATTTAAAGAAATAAAAATTAATTTAGGAGGTCCTGAATGAGGCTTACAAAACAGTCCAGAATCTTGTATTTATGGTTACTTACTACTAATTATGATGCCACAACTTCTCCAGCACACAGAAGTCAGTGACAGGGAGATTCGAGCTGGATTTCTAGACTTCTGTGGGGTTCAGATTCTGAAATATAGGAGGAAAAGGAAGAACTTTGTGAGAATATAAAGTCTGTTCCTTTTAATTTGCTTCTTACTTCAAGATTTCTGTGCTTTCGTTCCACTGTCAGCTGAAATTTTAAGAGAACTAGAAGTTTCGCATCAGCTGTCAGAGAGTGGGAACAATACAGCTCAACGTTTTGCAAAAAGTGTAAACACCACATCACAACCATAATAATAATGAATTAGTATGAGCCACCAAACATCCTTAAATGCTGCTGGTTTTGTAGGCTTCAGGTCTATGTGTATGTTCAGTTCCACAGTTTCACCACCAGAATGATTTTGTGTGTCCATCGTCCCAGTCAAGAGACGGAACAGTTCTTATTCTACGAAGATGACTCAGGATGGACCCCGTGCTTAGTCCCATGGCCCAGTCTTCACCTGTTTTTAATTTTGGCATTTAAAAAGTTCTATGATAATATCTTCGCAGGGTATGCAATCTTCTTCTTTTGATTCTTTAAACTCTTTGGAAACTCATCCAGGAAGATGTTGAAGTAGTTGCATCTGTTCCTTTATGTAGTAATATTACATACACATACAGATGTCAACTGATGGCCTGTTTGTGAACATCTGGATGACTGTAGCTCGGCTACCAACAGTAAAGAGGCTTTGTATGTTACTTTTCAGGCTTCTGTGAGAACACAGAATCTCAGCCACTGTCAGACACTAGCTAATGGTACCTGCTCACATCTTTTCATTAGCATTTGGATGGGTATGTGGCTTACCCTCAAGGTGTTGCCAGGGTTTGTTTGTTTGTTTGTTTGTTTGTTTGTTTGTTTTTTGCTTTGATCTGAGAGCAGTGACGTTAATCTCTCCAGCTGGAGATTGACCATCACTGCACGCACATTGCTGCAGCATCTGGGGCTAGCTTTCACAGCTTTCCTAACCGGCTTGTGTCTGTACCTGCTGCTTTTTGTTTGTTGATCGGTTTAAGTTTTCTGTATGTCTTACAGATCAAACCTTTGTGGGTTTACAAATATGTTCTCCTTCCCGGTCGGTTCGTTTTCCATCCTCTCTGTGGACTTTCCTGGAAAAGAGTCTTTGATAAAAACCTGACGTTTATCAAAGACTCACTTTTATTACCTTTAATGTTTCTTGATGTATCTGTTTTACTTTTATTATTACTTTCTATGTCTTATGCCTTCGGTGTCCAGTTTGAAAAATCTTTCCTGGTTTTAAACTTCAAATATTTCCTCATATCGACCTCCTAAAAAATTTTACAGTTTGACATTAAAGTTTGTAACTCATTTTTTTTTAAGTTTTTTCCTGATAAGGGCCTTAAGAGATAAGTTGCTGATGATAACATAATATGCATATCATTAAGCATCACTGCAGAAGCTGGGCTACTCATAGTGGTGTTTTGCATCTAAGTCAGGAACCAGTTGTCCTGGGGCTGACACAAGGGCCCAGCAGGTAAAGGCTCTTACCCCAAGTCTGACAATCAGAATTCAGCTGACAGGGTGGGTGTTGAGAACCAACGCTTGCAAAGGAAGAATTCGTTTTCTCCAATAGAGGCTCTCTGGTTTACATTAATCACACTTAAGAGCAGGCTCCATGTCCAGCAGTAGACAGGCAACACAAAATGAACTCAATGGTATTTTGGTAGACCTTCTATCTTGTATTGCTTTGTTTGGACATTATTTTTGTCTTATAAGTCTTTTGCTTATATATTACAGTTTTTGATTTTGTATTTGTATAGGTTTTACATGTATGTGTTTGTGCATGTATTTATATGTGTGTTTGTTGTGCTTTTGCTTTATTATTTTTTATATTCTGGTATTGCATGCTTATAATTTGCCCATTGGTTTTTGAGAGTGGTGTGTGTGTGGGGAGTGGGGGGAGGGAGAAGACATGGAGGTAAGTGGGCAAGGATGCAGGGAATGTGGGAGAAGCTAGAGGAGGGGAGACATGACCAGAATATATTGTATGAGAATGAGAATTTATTTTCAAATAAATAAATGAAATTGTTTAAAAATAAATAATGGATTTATTTTGCAGGGAAACTGTCAAGATCGATAGCATTCATGCTGTCATGGTTGCTACTCACTGCTCTCATCCATGATTATATCATTTAAGGGACCAATGAATGCACCGGAAAGATGAAAATATACAACTTGACAAGGGATTCGATGAGTTTAAAGTTATTGGAGAGTTGGCTAAGAAAAAAAGACACCTTTAATTGTTAAAGAGATTTGCACCATTAAAGAGAAGGTTTGTCTGCGTACTGAAGTCGATAGGAAAGTAAGGCCCACACTTTGGAAGCTAGCTTGTCTTGTGAAAGTACAAATTTGCTTGAAACAAGCAAACAAACAAAACCCTGAATTGATAATTCAGTGGGTCAATGGGGGCTATCTATTCAAAGCAACCACCTATGAAAATGTTTCCCTTGAGTGGGCACCAAGAAACCTGTGCAACTATGGCCTAAGGCATCCAGAAGCCATGCTTGGCCAGACGTCAGACGTAGAACTTGCCAGAGTTGTCTACATGCTTTGTAGACAACTTGCTTTGGAGATCTGAAACATGTAAGAGTGAGAGGGTCAGAAAGTATTGTATCGATGTTCCACATCATTGTCAAGCCAGGTAACATGTAGCAGGAACCAAATCCCTATAAAGAAACCCAGAAAGAAAGAAACCCAGAGAGCCCATTGCCTGAAGATGTGAAGGTGAAACATAAGCAGCAATTTACGCCCTAGTATACAGGGAAGCCAGAACCACAGGACATTTGCTGAAGAAATCTTCAGATGGGAAGTGGGGCATGCTTAAGTGAGTGGCTACGTGTACTGCAGATGGCAGAGCTACACTGGGTGATCCAAGCCCCTTAAAGCTAAGGTGACAGACACAAGCATGAGTTGCTAGACACAGCCTTCAGGATTTGATGCTATCCCTGCTGGGCTGGGGGTCTGGTTTGGTTTTGTCCTTTGTCTCTTTGTCCCATTCTTCTTGATATTTGATTTTATTGTGGCTTACCATTAAAAGATTGCCTTGAGTTTCAGGACACCTTGGATTTTGGACTTTTGGATGGTATCAGAATTATTAAAGACTATAGGGATGTCAGAAATGGCCTAATTGCATTTTATATTAAGAGAATGAAAGTGAGTCTTTAGGAATCAAGGATAAGTAGGATGTTTAAAGTGGCTGTCAGGTTGACAAGGGATGGAAATGTAATGGTTAATCTTGATTGGCAGAGTGATAAGATTTAGGATCATCATGGAAACACACGTGGATATCTGTAAGGATTATTTCCCAATAAGGTTTAACCTACTGAGGGGGAAGACTTGCTGTGGGTGGACAGCACCAACAATGGGGTGTTGTCCCAGACTGAATCCAAAGGAGAAAGTGATCAAGACACCACATCCATTGTTCTGCACTTCCTTACTGTGGACACACTCTGAGCTACCACCTCATGTTCCTAATGCCATGACTTACCAACTGTGAAGGAGGGCTCAAATTGTGAACCTGAATAAACCCAACCTTCTTCAAGTTATTTTTGCCAGGTATTTAGTCACCGCAATGAGAAAAGCAATACAAGTTGTTGACATGTTTTCGACATGATGGAAGGCCAGATATAGAGGGAAAGCAGATAAGTCTGTGTAACTATGTGTAAAGCTGCTGCTACTGCTGCTACTAGGGGAGAGTATCAGCATTATATCAGAGTGCACTCCTGAACGTAAACACTGTGTAGTTCTAAAATAGATTAATGATGGAGCCCTGTAGAGAGGGGACGTACTTGCTTTCACCTGTTATTTTATAGCAGCTGTGTTTCCTGATTGAAATATCATACTTAGAAAATGATATGCTTTTGGTGTGCATGTATATATTCATGTGTTATATATGCAAGTATATGTGTGTATATGTTGTGTGGGTACACGTGTGTATGCTAGTTCAGATGGATATGCACACTTATGTGTCAAAGCCAGAGATCAACCTCAGGTATTTGTTAAACCTGATAATTTCAAGTAGAAAGACCAAATCCGCAATTTTCTAAATGAAGCAAGCTTTATTAAATACTGGCCAAAAAGATGGGCACCATCCATGTCTATAACTAGGATTCTCGGAGAATGGCACTGAATTTGGTTAGTCAAGTACTTATAAAGGCAGAAACTGCAAAGCTGTGTTCTTTCTACCTTCATCCTAATGTACTTCCTGCTTACCTATCCCCTGCCTATGTGTGATCAAGCATATCCTGTGCAATTCAAGCAACCAACCTTGTTTACTGAAGTGAAAACATTTGACTTGTTATCTTACATGAACAACAGCCCCCAGCATTCCAGGAAGTTACCTGACCTTGGGCAAGTAGGGCTTACAGGTTACAGGTATTTTTGTTACATAGATCCCTTAAGCACTGTAATTTAAACTTAAAGCTTAACATTAGCCCTGACAGTGAATGCTCTTCCTGAAGAACCACCCACCTTACTAGCCTGTAGCTTGGCACATTGGTTAGATTGTCTGGCCAGCAAGTACTAGATTGTCTCCCTGTATCTATGCTGGCTGGACTTGTTAAACAAAATTCTGGTGATTGAAGTCAGAACATTAGCTTGGGCAGAAAGCACTTTACTGAGTTTATTATCTAGTCTCATTAGCAGTGTGTTTTTAAAATGAACTTTTGAAGGCAAAATATGAATCCTTATTGGAGAAAATATAAACACCTACTTGTTCCTTTTCTTGTTGTGATCAATATTGAAGAGTAGCAACGCGGGGTGCATTTTGGTTTGAACGTCTATTGTAAGACTGATAAGCCTTACCAACCAGGGACCCCTGATTTAAGAACTTAGAGCCAGGGATCAATGCAAAAGTAGGAGGCATTTATTGTTCCAGAGTGCTGGGGTCGTCCTGTACCCAAGGGAGAGGCAGCCACCTGGGTAGCCCATTCAGCAAGCTTTTATAGAGGATCAGCAACAATGCGCAATGTGATTGGTGGAACAGTGTGCTCATTAAACTGATTGGTAATGGTGTCGTAGGGGCTTCAGCCTCTCCTTTCCAGCCCTCGTGCACCATGACCTCTCTCCTCCAGGAGGGGAGGGATGCCTGGAGGAATTTTCTAAAGGTCCTGAGCTGGCCTCTTCATTCCTCTCTTTTTCTTGTGCATGCTTCAATTCTGAAGCTATTGTTGATATTCTGATAGCTCATACCCCTGGTCTTCTGTATCTAGTTCTCTGTATTTCTGCCCTAAGATCATTAGCTGTACTGTACCTATGTGTTCCCTAACAAAAGTGACCAAGTGGTTCAAAATATAGGGGCCATAAGTCAGAAGTAAAAACAAGATGATTCAGGGACATAATATGGAGATCAGGGTGGTAAACTAAGAAGAATTGTTAAATCAGGATTCAAACCAACCTTGAGCTTGTTCTCTTTCTCTTTCTCCTTGACTAACCCTTCTCTCACCTTGGCCACTGAACCTTTAACTACCTCTGAAATGGTCTCCAGTATGTGCTTCCCAGTGTTTCACACCCCCAGGTAGCACAGAAAAAGTGGTTGGCCTCCTAACACCGATGGGTTTGCTGCCGGCTCCTCTCATCTCAGGGGCACACACATGTGGGGGTTTCTTCCAGGGCACTCCTCAACTTTGGGTGTCCACACCCTAAGCCCCACCCTCCAAGGTTGCTTCTGGGACATGATTTTGATTTACACGTCCCTTGTCCCCCACATTCAAGCAATCCCTCCCCCTGTGTCTCCAGGGTAGGAGACACCCCAAAAGTCAAGACCCACTGCTAAATCACAGAGATCAAAGACAGGGTCCAGCTACCAGATACGATGCTGGTGTTCCTTCTTGTGCATGCCATTGCTTTTCCTTCTCCAAGTCATAGTTGGTAGGGTGGCTAGCAATCTGAGTCCTTTCTTCTTCAGTATATTGTAAGTGATGCTATCCCTTAGTTCAGTCCCACTTCTCAAGCCACTTGATCTACCTGGTTATTGCCTTGGGCCACTGAGTCTCTTCCCTTCTGATGTCCTGGCCAATGAATAATACTCACAGATTCCAGCTTCATCAGGGCATCTAAGAGATCCAAGATTTCCTCTTTGTTTTTTTTCTTTATTTTCCCTCTGACGTGAGCAGTCCTCTCTCTTGGTATATAGCCCTGTGGATATGGGCTGTGGCAAAGGCATACCTGGTATCCATGTAGATGTTAATAGTCTTGCTGGCCCCAAGTTCCAAGGCCTTGGTAAGGGCAATTAGCTTGCTCCACTTTCTGTGCCTACATGCTGGGGTGTAAAGGTTCAGCCCAGATGACATTTGTGCCATCCACCATGGCAGTACCTGCTTGTCTCTGACCTTTATGGAGAAAACTGCTCCTGTCTATAAACCAGGTAGACTGGGCTCCTGGCAGGGGTCAGTCACAGACGTCTTTCTTCCACCCATGGGCTCTTCTCTTGGGCCAGTTAGCTGTAGCTGGCCGGACATGAAGTATATCTGGGCCCCATCTTGGAGAGTAACTCTTGCCCCAACATAGGATGACCATAAACGAATGGGATAACCGGCCCATCTCTATGTCTACTGTTCTTTAGGTAGTCCATGAATATATTTTTGTGCCAGTGGCTCCTTGGACCCAAGATTCTTTTCTTGGAAGCAGGGCCATAGGCTGGGAAGAGGACTAAGTGTTGAGCCCCTGTGTCCACCAAGAATTGAGTGGGTTTTCCCTCCTGTCTCAATGTTATCTTGGGTTCAGAGAGGGAGTCTAAACCCCATCCTCCCTAGATGTTGTCTTCCCCAGGGCTAACACTTTTACCATTTGGGGGTGCTTTTCCTAAGGCCTGGGATTTCCTGCCCCCGGCTTCCATCTGTTACAGCACTCTCAGGCCCAGTGGCCCCTCTCCTTGCAATATGTGCACTGGTCCTTTTCAAGGGGTTTTCTGTCTCTCTTTGGCTGGAGTCTTTCTTCTCTGCTTTTCCTAACTACTGTAGCCAAGATTCTCTGTAAATTCCTTTCCTGTTGCTTTTCTTTTTTTCATCTCTCTTTCATCTTCTTTCTTTCTTTCTCTCTCTCTCTCTCTCTCTCTCTCTCTCTCTCTCTCTCTCTCTCTCTCTGTTTCTTTCTCTTTTTCTGCCCTTCTCCTCCTCTGTCTCCCTGTTATGGTAGACTTTCTCAGCATCTCATTAAATCCCTCAATGGCTTATCCTATAGCCTCTGAAGCTTTTTCCTGATATCTCTAGAAGCCTGATCTATAAAAGCCATAGTGACAGTAGCTTTGTGCTCCTTGCTGCTGGGGTCATAGAGTATACATTGGCAGAATGCTTTCATGAGCCACTCTAGAAAGGCTGTGAGCGACTCATCTGGTCCCTGCTTAACCTCACATACCTTGTTCAAATTTGTAGGTCACCATGTAACCCCTTTTTGACCTGCCAATGGAGTCTGGTGGTGGACCTTCAGGTGCCCCTTACCTTTTGCCATATTAAAGTCCAGTCAGGTCTAGTCAGGGAAAGCCCACTGTCTATGACAGCCTAGTCAATCAATAGTGCCCCCATGTCTGAGGGGGCATTCTTTCTGGCTTTCTGCATTATCCTTTCTCACTCTTTGGTCATGAAGAGTACTCCCATGAGATGTTGGATATCATCCTGGGGGGGGGGGCTAATGAGTAAATAAAGTCTCAAAGAGATTAATCAGCCCCTTGGGGTTATTTGAAAAGGGGATGGGAGGGTATTGGGTCTTCCAGTTGTACAAGACAGGCAAAGAGAAGGACCAATCTTGCATAGCCTGATTGTCCTTTTCTAGAGGCCCATATGCCCTCAGTGGGAAAGCTACCGTGGTATCAGGAGAGATGGCTCTCAGACTTTGGATCCCCATGGTAGGACCGGGAAATTGGCGGTCTCCTCCCTGCCCCTCCCTCTAGTAAAGGGGGTACAATGGCCCTGGTCCCATATGGGCTCTGGATCCCAGAGAAGATACCAGTGCTGGCAGGGCCATAGGGGATATGGAGGAGGAAGGTCTTGAGACAACAGGTCCACTGTTGAAGGGTCTTGGAGGATCGACTTCTTCTCAGGTCTGAATCCTGCCTCCCATGCTTCCTTCTTCCTGATGGCCAGAACCTGTGAAGTGGGTCTTAGGGAAAGAAAGGCTGGGGGTGCTCCACTATATTCTTCTGGGTAGCTATATAGGGCACTTGGTCTGGGTGCCCGAGGGATCCTTGCCTAAAGACTTTTTCTTCTACTGCTTTGATCACCTCCAAGTCAAAGGTCCCTATGGGTGGCCACCCTATTCCAAAGTGGGCATTCGGGGGAACAGAGAGTAATTAACTTGCTCTTCTTTACTACTACTGATGAATTTTCTCCTCCAGTGGTTAACTAGGATGTTTAATGAGGGAGATTCAGTCTGTCCAATGTCTAAAAATGTCCATCAATCCATGTCTAAGAACATAGAACAAGATAATCAACACCAATAAGCACAGAGAAAGACAATCAACACAGTTTGCCCCTGCCACAAGTGGGCATCCAAATCCAAAACAGACAATTCACCCCTGCCACAGGTGGAGTTACAGTTTGTCCCTTCCACAGATGCAGAAACCAGGTTATAGAAAGACTCAGCTCCCACAGATACTGTCTGGCCATTTCCAAAATGAGCAGAATCCTCTTGATTACCTCTGGGGGTGGAGGCCTGAAGAGTCCTCCAGACTCCCCATGGTCAGAGTGTTAAGGCATGTCCATATGCTAACCCCCCCCCCCCCCATGCTTGCAAGCAAATTGAAAGTTCAAACAGCCTTACAGACTCAGACTTTGACAAACAGCAAGACAAACAAGAACCATGATACCTGCTCAAGACCTCCTGGGGATTCATCACTGCTCTCTGGTGTGTCCCCACTGGGGGTGGAATTCCTGGCCAATGCATCAAATGTAAGACTCTGACAAGCTTTAGCTATAGGGGACCCTCCCCCTCCCCATCAGGAAACAACTCAGAGCTGGGGATCANTGCAAAAGCAAGAGGAATTTATTGTTCCAGCGTGCTGGGGTTGTCCTGCACCTGAAGGAGAGGCAGGGACCCAGATGGCCCATTCGGCGAGTTTTTATACAGTTTCCAGGGGCAGAATAGAGCATCAGCAACTAGGCACAATATGACTGGTGGAACAGTGCATCCTTGAAACTTGTTGGTAATGAGGTAGTAGGGGCTTCAGCTTCTCCCTTCCAGTCTAAGTGCTTCATAACCTCTCTCTTCCAGGAGGGGAGGGGTCCCTATGTGTTCTATGACCTCTCTCTTCCAGGTGCCTGGTGGAATTTTCCAAAGGTCCTGAGCTGACCTCTTCACTATGAAATAGAACTTCACTGAAGAATGTGTGTTGTGTTAGAAATGTAGTTCATATCCAGATGGGTCACACCAGGCCAGCACAGCTCCATGGGAGAGGTTTATTGGGGAAGAAGGGGAAAAGAGAAGAGGATGAAGGGGGTGCCGAAGAAGAAGTAAAAATGGGGAAAGGGATTAAGGGGCTCTGCCTTTGATTCAGGCCATGACGTAATCACATGCACCCCCTTGCACAGATAAGGTGCGGGCAGGTGAAGTGAATGCTGGGAATGTGTGGCAGTTGCTGCTCACAGTTGGGGTAGTCAGAGTGACATGGAACGCACACAGCTGGCCACATCATGTCAACAGTCAGAAAGCTGATAGAAATGCTAGTATGTTCTGGTTAACTGTGAATTGTGGGCATTAGACTCTGTTGAATGAATGGCTGTAGGTACTTATGTGGTCTCTCAGCTCTCTCATCAGCCTGTTGACATTTGATCTTGCTATATAGAAAAATTTTAATTTCACACATTATCCTTTAACAATCTGGCCTTACTTTCTGAGCTTAGTAACTCTTTTTCTGATCTGCTATGGTCAGACCTTCATTGTTTCTTCTAAGTTCTCCCCTAATATTCCAAAAGTTTGAGGATTCATATTAAGACACTCAATCTATCTAAAATTGATTTTTGGTACAATGTGACAGATAGCTGCATCTTTGTGATGGTTTGAATATGTTTGACCCAGGGAGGGATATTATTAGGAGGTGTGACCTTGTTGAAGAAAATGTGTCATTGTGGCCTTTGGCTTTAAAAGCCTCATCTTAGCTACCTGGAAGCCAATCTTCTCCTGTTTGCCTTTGGAGGAAGAGGTAGAACTCTCAGCTCCTCCGGTACCATGCCTACCTAGATGCTGCCATGCTCTTGCCTTGATGATAATGAACTGAACCTCTGAACCAGTAAGCAAGCTCCAATTAAATGTTGTCCTTATAAGAGTTGTCTTGGTGTCTGTTCACAGCAGTAAACCCTAACTAAGACAATCTTCCACATGGGACTATCCAGTTTCCCTTCTATCATCCATTAAAACACCTGCCCTTTTACCTGGTGGATACTTGATGGTGGTGATTTCATTAAAAATCAGATCACTACACTATGGGTATAGTTCTGGTTCCTCTATTCCATTGGCACATATTCAGGCAGTACTTTTTATTATTATGCATCTGCAGTGTAATTTTAAATGAGATGTTGCCTGCTCTAAATCACTTTTAATCCAGAGTCTTTTGTATTTCCATATGAATTTCAGGATTGTTTTTCTATTTTTAAAAATATTGTAATTAGTATTTCATTGAGGATTCATGTGATGATTTCAATAGATTCAGAAAAGAAAATTTTTAAATTCAGATTCCCTTCTGTACTAGATTTGCTATGGCTGCTACCAAATATTTGACACAAATAACTTAAACGAAGAAGACATTTGCTTTGGCTAGTGATTTCAGATATTTAAGGCCATAGTCCCCAGATTCATTGACTCTGCATTTGAGGTGAGAGGAACAGTCTGGAGCGTGTGGAAGAGTCTACTCATCACCTAAAGATAGGCAGGAAGCAGACAAAAGAATTCAGCCATGGACCTTGTATACCTTCAAAGTCATGCACACACACACACCCCCCCACGACACACCCATTTGCTACATCTGGGCTTAGCATCCTCAAGTTTCTAGACCCTCCCAAGGATGACACCAACTTGTCAACACCTGGAACTTGTAAGGAAGCTTGTTATATTGAAAGGGTAACACTTTCATGACTTTCATGACAAAAGCCCCAATGGAACTAAGAAGTAAGTGTCAGGTCCCAAAGAGTCCCAGGACAAAGGACTAACAGGGGTGCCTATTAACACACCAAAGCACCGGCCCCCAGATTCACCGAGTGCCTGTAGCTCCTCTCTGCTCTTGTCAACCCTGCCCTCTACGCTAAACCTCTGCTAAACCTCTCTAGTCCAGGGGCTTTGCTGCCCTTCCGCCAGCTTCGTAGCTTCGTTTTCCTATAAAAAGCTGCCATTCCAGCCAATCTTGGCTCCTTTCTTGGCTCTCTTTATCCTTCTTGCTCTCTCTCTCTCTCTCTCTCTCTCTCTCTCTCTCTCTCTCTCTCTCTCTCNTCTCCCAGTAACCCCTCATACAGGGTCTGATTTGGGAAACCCTGGGCCAGAACCTACTCACAGTATTTTACCCTGAATCAGAGGCATTCCTCCACCCTCTCTTTATCATTCTCTCTCTCTCTCTCTCTCTCTCTCTCTCTCTCTCTCTCTCTCTCTCTCTCTCTCCCCTCACACTCTGCTTCAGTTTGGGCTCTTACAGGTGCCTCTGGCTGTGCTTTCTCTCCTATCTACAATAAAATCCTTCTCCTCAACTGTACCTGGGAGCAACCATGTCCCTGCTTTCATTCAATAAGGACTGCACGTGAACATAGAACAGTATAGATTTTATATAGCAGATCTAGTCAGCATTCTTAATGGGAAAACCTGAAAACATTTACTTTAAAACCAGGAACAAGACAAGCATGTATCTGATTATTCTTATTCAGTATGGTTCTTGAGATCTTAGGGCGATAAAACAGGAGGAGAAATTGTAGGGCACGAGTAGGGGAGAGGCCTTGGACACCTGCTGTTCCTAGGAGCCGATAGAGCTGTAACTCTCCAGGAGCTGTAGCCTCTCAGCTGGCTACCTAGAGCTCAAATCCATCACAATAGAATTGTTGAACCCCATGGGGCAGTGCATTTAAAGTTGTTTTATCCTGTTTAGAGGTTTTTTTTTTTTTTTTAATTTTATTTATTTATTATATGTAAGTACACTGTAGCTGTCTTCAGACACTCCAGAAGAGAGTCAGGTCTCCTTAAGGATGGTTTGAGCCACTATGTGGTTGCTGGTATTTGAACTCTGCACCTTTGGAAGAGCAGTAGGGTGCCCTTACCCACTGAGCCATCTCACCAGCCCCTGTTTAGAGTTGTTAATCCTGAGTTACAATAACATACCTGATGAGTGAGTGAGTGACACTGCTGTCTGCCTATTCCACTCTTGCAGAGTGTAAGAAAGGGACCCTGTCCGAGACTGGAAACATCCCTACTTAATGCCTCAACTTCATGGTTCTCTCTCTCTCTCTCTCTCTCTCTCTCCCTCTCTCTCTCTCTCTCTCTCTCTCTCTCTCTCTCTTACAAATCTAATATAAAATGCATCCTTGATATAGTCACTATAAAGGTTTTCAGTGTTCAAGTCCCATCCCAAATGTCAAGTCAAAAGTCTCAGGACTCAAATAACAATAGCTGTAAATAAGCAACAACAACAACAATAATAAGGCTGACAATAAGGTTCGTGTTCTTACTCTTCTGAACCGATAACTGCAAGTTGGATCTGTAATACAGAGAATATCATCTGTGAGCCTGTTTTTTTTTTTAAAAAAACAAAAACAAAAACAATATTTTATTTATTAGAAATTTTCATATTTACGATGTAACTTCATCATACTGATTTTCATTCTTCCTCCTGTTTCTCTAGATACAGATCACACAGACTGTAAAGTATAAGTCCCTAATGAGAGATAGAAACATTCCTTCATAGAAAAAAATGGACAATCCTAGAAGCAGAAAGCATAGCTTGCTCTCCGTGTTGAGGAATTCACTGTAAATCGTGTCTGTTGATTTTAGATTCAGAACCCTGGGGTCTCTGACTTGCTGAGTCAGTGTTCCCCTAATAAGGTGGTATATACGACCACATACCAATTTTCTTGTATGAGTGGTTTAAAATATCAATGAAATACCCTCTGATGTTGTAACCCAGATTCAGGGACAGAGGTGTGTAATATCGTATCCTCCATCAGGAGACTAGGGATTTTCTAATGAAGTAGTTAAAAAGGTAACCAACGAGTTAATCCAACATGACAAAGTTTTCATATTTGAGGAAATTATGAGATTGAGCACCCTGGTGCATTGTCAGCTGATGAAAAAGTATCGGGAGATAAAATGGGCAATTTTGAATCACCCCTAGGGGACTAGTTTCATCAGCCACTCATAGGTCCACAAAATTTCTGCCATGCCTTCCTTGAGATGTCAGGCCCAAGGGAGAACTGTGCAGCCACCTTGGTGATCCAGCTGTGATGAGACAAGGTCTCTACATAGGTCAGTACAAAGAACATAATTCTGTCAATCCTGTGCCCCCAGAGAACCAGCTGTGGGTTCTGTTTGCCAGGAAGAGAAGGCTGAGATGTAGTTTACCTGGCACCTCTCCTAAGGGTGGATCCCTGCTCTGTCTCAAAGCAGTAAAGCAACTTTGTAGATTAAATCAACACTGAACCACACCCTGATGTGAGCAAGCCAAAGTCAGCTTCCAGGCGCTGCTGCTGTGGATTGAAGTTCTGATGGCCCATGGAGCCATCCCATCGGCCATTAATGGCTGACACTTGACACCAAGGCTGAGGCTCCACATTTGAAAGGCAAGGATTCTTAGGCAAGGATCCTTGAAAATCAAAGCTTCAATTTAATCTCTCAGAAAACAAGGATTGATGGTTCCCAGGCAGGCCATCAGTGTTCTGCTAATGCTGAAACCCACCTCCTTCCACGGGTGGGAAACCCTGCTTCACAGAGGGATCATGTGTCATGTTTCAGCAAGGGTCAGAGTGAAGTGTGCGTGCCTAGTCTCCGTGCAGGCAGTAAGGGGTACACTGTTCACAGAAAACCTGGGAGCCAGCATACAAAAGAGTTAAAGTCAGGCTGGGTTTTATTGTCTGCATAACTACAGTTATAAATTACCCTGATAATAAGGTGATTCTTCCCTGACAAAAACTATTGTTTGTCCATGACCAACATAACATCTATAGCTACATAGCTGGGTAAGCCTGAAACTCAGACCTATAGTGAAACTGTGAGGGCTAGAATTGAAAGTCAGGATAACGACTTAGCTCCCTGTGTGGTCCCAAGGGTGCAGCACCTTTCTGAGTTTTAAGCCACTGTTTTAAATCAGCAGTGTCTTTAACCCTCTGGTTCCTTGGGGATACTTAGCAGCCTTTTGGCTGTTGGAACTGGTCCCATGTTAACCTCCCTCCCCCCAAATAACTGGGCATGAGAGCTAATGCCTGACAGCATTAGAACTGGGGGGAGTTAGGGGGTGTTTATCCTCAGGAGCACGATAGCTAGCCAACTTAAACAAAGTATTGAGCTTCAAAGCAGTAAATCAGGGTGAGATGGGGAGATACTGGATACTCTGCTCTTGGTTCCATGTGTAGACACACAGGCCCTGAAGTGAGTGTAACACACACACACACACACACACACACACACACACACACCAGGGCCCACACTGCATTTCTGTGCTTCACACGGGATTTTTTCTACTACTTCCTAGTTTTCTAATAAAGTGCCCAGACCTACATGGAGGTCTGTGACTTCTTTGTGAGGTAAAACTATGTATCCATTCTAATGTTAAATAATTCAAGCAGTAGTTTTTATTTGCTTGTTACAATTTAAAGTGTTACCCTGTGTGTGTGTGTGTGTGTGTGTGTGTGTGTGTGTGTGTGTGTGTGACACATGTGGAGGTCAGAGGACAACCCATGGAAGTTAGGTTTTTCTTCTACCGGGTGGGCTCTGGGGATAGAACTAGGCTTATCACCATTGGAGGCAAATGCCTTTTCTGCTCTATCTTGCCAGCCCTTGTTTTTTGAGAAAGGGTTTCACAGTTTAGCCCAGCTGGCTTAGAAATTGATGCTCAAGTGCCAGCTGCCGCAGTGCTAGGAACATAGATGGTTGCCACTTCAGCCAACTTACAGAATGTATTATAAAATATTACCTATTCTACCTTAAGCATGATTTTTTTTTCTTTTTAACTAAAGAGCAACTCTAGAAAATAACCGTTGTTAGTATTATGGTACTGTTACTAAAAGAAAATAACTTAAGTCTTGTACCAGATGGGAATGTTAAAATACAACCTGATTAGAAGCCTAACATGTAAAAGTATGCAGCTGGCTCCTTGATTGGAGTGATATTATTTCTATAATTAAACCAAGACACAGAGCAAGAGAATAAAGTTCCCGAAATAACAAGATTGTTTGATTTCCCCCAGAAGTTGTCCTTCTGGCCCTCTTCCCTACGAGGGCAGGGAGGGCATAAACGGAATAATCCAGAAGCATCCTGGTCTCCAGTCCCTACCTGAGAACCCTGATCATCACACCATTCTTGACATGTGGACCACAAAACCCAAAGCAAATTTACTGAATGTTTGGGACCTCAATTTTCTCAGTTCTAAACCAGGCACTGTTTAATCTTATTGTCCATGGCTGCTGGGTCTTCTCTGCAACTTAGAAGAGTGAGCAGCCATGGTCGTAATGTTTTTACCGTGTGGACAAAGAGAGCACGAAACAGGTTCTTTTACAAGAGGACAGTGACGCTGCCGCAGGGGAGCAGGCAGGGGGAAGATGGAGACTTGGCCACTTCCCGCATGTTTCACAGCACAGTTTCAACCTCCCCGAACAGGCATCTACATTTTTTTTTTCTTAATTTGGCAAACAGAAATAGCTGAATGTAAATGATTCTAATGCCCCAGTTGAGAAACATGTGAGTGACGGCCTTGTGCTGTGTTCTTACAAGTCAAATGTCACTGGAGAAATAATTAGAGTTTCATTTGCTGTTCTAACAACATTCGAATATTTAATCCTGAGGTGCCTTGCACGCACACGGAAAAAAGGTTCCAGGAAGCACGGACACTGCTGTGCCCCATAAGGGATTTTTTTTTTTACTCTCTCCTAGCTTCTCTGCTTTAACAGAGACTAAACAAGTGTCCTTTGGAACTCTGGGAGGCTGTGTGGACATCCAGATTTTTCAGGTATACAAACTTGAACTGGTTCATACAGTCACCATACATACTATCCACAAATTGTGCCCCCCCCCCTTTTCTTTAAGCTAAAGGTTCTGAGAGCTGCATTGACCAATTTTAGTTTACTGAAATCTCCCTGTCCTGCACACAGCACAGGTATCAGCAGGGTTTTTAATGCCCTGGGCTACGATCTGACCTGTTTTGTTCTCCCCTAGGTTTCCCATAGCCATACCACTTAAGACTTTGAAGAAAGCAGAGTCCAGTTCAATGAACTCACAATGTCCCAGTAAAATAATAAAACCTACACTCTCCATTTAGAAGGCTCATGGTAAAATTTAAGGCATAAAACTTCTAGAACAAACAAACAAACAAACAAACAAAAAAACCAAAACCAACAACACAGAGGATTAACTATTTTTGACCTGGGGTTAGAGAACTGTTTCTTAAATACAACGTCAAAGACATAATTCACTTAATGTAAGAGAGGAATGTGGAAATGTAAACTGATTTATAGTCTGTCATGTCAGGTATACTGCTGGCTTCATACTTAGGGATAAACTGAAGATTATTTTGTAGTTAAAACCAAGGCACAGGGCAGGAGAAAGAATGATACATTAGACCTCATCAACATTTTAAAAGAGCTTTAGCATCCTTTACTCTTTCTTTCTGAATAAACCAGAAGAGAGAATAAAATGTATGTTTCATGAGTTTAAAGACTGAGAACAGGAGCCACAGATGAGGATGAGGATGTATTTATAAATAATTTCCTGATGAAACCCTTGCATATGACCATGTGTCAAACAGACACATGGTAAAGTTTCAAGTGTCACTATTCAATGCAGAAGAGCATATCAAAGCCAGCATGAATTCCTACCATTCCTGTTAGAGTAGCTGAGACAAAAGAGATCCCATCACCTGCTACTATGCTGATCTTAACCCTCACTCTGCTGCTGAGAATGACAAAGGGCAAAGACACATTGGAAATTGGGGCTCTGGGTTTTATAAAGCTATAAACTAACCAGTGAGTGGCACACCTTCCCTAGGTCATTCCTTAGGAAAAATTAAATCACATGACTGAATATAAGATTTATTTTGTTTTATTTTTATTATTTAAAAGAATCTGAACATGAGGCCTGTCTTGGCATGGTTGAATTACCTAGTGTCTCTCAGTTAGGTGTTTTTTATGAGATTACTGGGAGAGTGAGTGAGTGGGTAAGTAGGTGGTTGAGTGTGTCTCTGATTCTTGTGCTAGCTCCTGGACTCTTTTCCTTTTGTTGGTTTGTATTCTCCAACTGACACTTATACCTTCTGGGGAAAGGAAAATAAGTTTTCTCTGTAATTAGATTTTATTTAAATGAATATTTATGATAACTTCATTTCTAACCTCCAAAGCCCAGTAAACAACCAAAGTCTTTATTCACCATCAGCTTATAAGCCATGATGTGTCCACAAAATGGAATGGAACTTAGCAATAGTATCAAAATGAGTCTATCAGTGAACAAAGACAGACAAAAATATGAGTACGTATGCTTCCAGTAATATAAAATACTTGGAAGTAAAAGTTAATTTATGTTATTAAAAAGAAAGTCATTGCTTAAAGATGTAAGATCTGAGAGGGTGGAGTGAGCTCCAACCAGACGCAATGACACATTTAAGGGTAATGAAATATTTATTATCTTAATGGTTGTCATAGTTGGGTTTCTACAGCTGTGATAAAGTGCCGTGACCAAAAGCAACTTGGGAAGGGATTTGTTTCTCTTATACTTCCACATCACAGTCAATAGTCAGAGGAAAACAGGACAGGAACTCAAAGCAGGTACCTGAAGGCAGGAAGTAAAGCAGACACCATGGGTGACTGCTGCTTACTGGCTTGCTCCTCGTGACTTGCTCAGTTAATTTTCTTATACAGCTTTATGGTCTGACATGACATGTTACCACCCACTGAAAGACTTCCGTGGGGAGACCCCCCCCATTCAAGTCTTGAGATGGCGCGCACCCAAGAATCACGAGAGACTGTCTTGATGCAAACACATGAGGTAGTTTGATATCGGAGCTCCGGGCCAACACATATCTCACACAGGAGACAGAGGGATCAACCACGAGGCTCAGAAGCTAGGGACTGATATAGGAAAAAGTTGGGGGTATGGGAGGCATTGGCGCAGTTACACATCAGCAAGCAGTACGTGCAGATTGGGTAACAGTAACTCTGAAGAGCGGGTGCTTATCTATGTTGGCAGAGCATCTGGTTAACATTTAACCCAAGTCAGAAGGGTGGGAGAGACAGGAAGGTGCTGGGCCAGGTGGCCCATGACTCCGCTGAGATAGTCAGGACGTCCTTGCATGCCTCCCCTATATTTATGGCCAGCCAGTTCCTGGCACAACTTAACAGCCTTTGTTCTGGCTTGTCTGGACATGCCTGGGCCTGTTCTGCTTTTTCCTGGGCCCGTGAACTTTCTGACTAACCAGCGTGAGCCACCTGAATCATGGTTCTTAAATTTAATTTTATTTCACCACAATTGGATTGACCATCACATACCAATCAATAATAAAGAAAATGCTCTATAGGCAATCTAGTTGGAGGCATTTTCTCAACTATTCATCTTTCTTCCTAGATATGCTTGTGTTTACGCCCAAGTTAACCAAAATAAAGTACAAACAAATCAAAAACCCAAACAGGAAAATAGTGGTATTTCTTCTATAGATAGTAACATGCAATAAAACACCAAGTAGGAACATACATGTTCTCTTCTATTTATGATGGGGTTAAGTCCTGCCCATTGTAAAATGAAATATTCTAAACAATAAAATAAAGTAATGTTCTTCAGATAAGAGGATAGTAGAGGATTTGCCTATCATGAGTGGAGCATTAGGATCAGCCATCAGACCATGTAAAAAGCCATTTATGACTCCTGACATACTTACTATACATCACATCTTAAAAACATATATTGTATGGGGTCTTAGTCATTTCTTTCCGTGGTCACATAGTTAAGTGAAGTTGTGACTCACTGCTGCTACCCAGCATCAGGAGAAAAGATTGAATAGTATCTCATTAAAGAAAAAATTCAAAATTTAAAATACACTTACTGTGTATTACTGGATGCATAAATCTCTCACAACACAACAAAGTAAAATACTGCAAGTTGAAGCATTGCTAACCTGTAGTCCAGTGAAAATCAGTTTTGCCTCAGAAGAAGAATTTATTCTCCCAAGAAGCAGCACGGTGAAAGATAAACATAATATCTGACACATTATTGTTTTATTTTCAAACATTAAGTTCCTATTTCTAATAGAGGAAAGCAAACAAAAGCAACAACAACAATAGCAATACACACTAGCACATACATAATAAGCACAACACAAGCATACAGACAGGCATGCCTTTACACACATGCACACGTGACCATGTGCACATGCACAGGCACAAATGAATGACCTGATGTTGTGGATCACAAAATCAGTATTGACCAGTATCCAAAAACTAAACCTAGCAAGAAGCTAAATGACTAAGTACTGTGAGCTTACTGACACTTTCATGCTGGAAGGAAACATACACAGAGAGCTAAGGAAACCTATAAGATTCAGGAAGCTCTTTAAACTTAGCAGGATCAGGAAACTCAGAAAGTTACTGAACTCACAGAGCCCTTTCTCCAGATGGTCTTGATTGCCAGCTTCATGTAGCCTAGAGTCATCTGAGAAGTATCAGTTGAGGAATTGCCTAGGTTGGTCAGTTTTTCCTATAATCACGTGGCTACATGAAGTTGTGACTCACTGCTGATGATGATCTGTGGGCATGTCTGTGAGAAACTGTCTTGACTGATAGCTGATATAAGAAGAGTACAGTACCATTTTCTGAGCAGATGGTCTTGGGCTATATAAGAAAGGTAGCTCAACATAAGCCAAAGTGAGCTAGTGTGCAAGGCAGCAAGTAGCATCATTCATTCATGGTTCAGGTTGTAGTCTCTTGGCTGTGAATGAGCTCCTGGTAAGAGGTAAAACCCCATAGAATAGCAATTAAGGAATATTAACCTTCAGGTTCCCATCTTGAGTCCCTGCCCTGACTTCTCTCAATGACCAACTGTGAATTATAATAAAATGGCATAAACCCTTTCCTCTCCTAAGTTTCTTTTCATCATGAAGTTTGTCACAGGAACAGAATGAATCTAGAGCACAAGGTTATAAGTAAACAATTGCTTGGGAGAAGAGACTCTCTCGTGAGCAGAGTGAGCAGAGATGCACGCAGTCCATGAGGTGTGTTTGGGGGTAATGCAGCTGTCTTTGAGTTGCTCAAGTTTCTGGGAATAAAAATAAAAACTACATTGCTCCACCAAAAGTGATCTTGGTCAGGAAAATATTTTTTGCTTCATCACTGGTACTGAGTTAATAGGCAAACATGATACCCCCAATGCAACATCATACATAGTTGGCAAGAAAGCTCTGTCTAGACTGCCAGTCAAGGAAGAAATATTCTTAGCTTCTGTGGGAAATAGGGGGCTGTTTTTCTGATTTCCCTGCAGTTTGGTCCACATAGATTCTACTTCCAATTAGGATGTACTGGACAATGGAGTCATGACCCATTTCAAAAAATCCAAGAGAAAACAAGTAGTTAAGATCGGATGCCCCTAGATTCAACAAATAACAGACTAGATCTCTGAGGGCTATAGAGCTGATGGCAGAGGGGGAGTCTGGCAAAGAACAGAGCATCAGTATGCAAATGTCTGAAGACATTAACTAATAGGACTAAAAATGTCCAATTAGCATGAGCCCATTTAAAGGAGCACATGTAAATCAAACAAAACTGATACATCAATTAACAATTAATTTAAAATAGTGAAATGGGAGGTTTGGGAAAATAATCTGAAATGGATATAATGGCCATGGATAGTAGAATGAAAAGATTCTCAGTTTGGCTGCATCAGAAAAAAGTTGATGACAAAAATTTCCAATGTCTCCAAGCACTGAACAACTGAATATGGCAAATATGACTCTCTTCAGCACTTTTGAGCTCTCTGAAGCCATCACCAATGTCTTTCTGGGGGACCAGCTCTGATAGTGACCACACTTACAATGCTGTTTCTTATCTCAGCTGAAGGAAGACTTCAGAAAGGTTTACCCTGCAATCCAATGTCCTATGCTGGAAAGTGGCCATCATGTCTGCTTATGTGTCATTGAAAAGAAGCAGGGCAATCCTAAGCAACTGAAAGAAGCTACAAGCTATCAGATAGACAGGTTTTATGGCCTGTGCAAATGGCTAGCCACAATTTATCATAAATCTCATCAGAGCCCAGCAAGACAGAGAAGAGAATGTGGGATGAGTAATCCATCAGAACTCATCTGAAACTTCCTGGAACATATACTTTTAATGAATATAATTAAACATGTCACTGCATACAGTGCATGAAAACAAAGAAGTCTCCTATCAAACACTGTTTTGAGGATGAAGATACCTCAAAAACAGTGGGTAAGGGGCTATCAAGATTGCTTAGCAGGTAAAGGCACTTGTTTGTTGCCTAACCTGATGGCCTGAGTTCAATACCTGAGAACCACATGCTGGAAATAGAGAAATAACCCATTTAACTTTCTTCTGACCTCTTGTGTGTGTGTGTGTGTGTGTGTGTGTGTGTGTGTGTGTGTGTGTGTGTGCTTGCATGCGCACGCACACACGCAAGCACACACACACACAACAGTAAATGTAATAAAAATTCTTTCTAAGAAGTGAAAGTTGAAAAAACATATTTTTAAAGTACCGATTGAATTAACAAAACAATCAAACCACCACTAACTTACATCATCAAACATGGAGTTTGAGCCCAATTATAAGCTTCACCCATACTATTACTCAAGGTGCTTGCAGGTACTTTACATGCTACCAGAGTCAAAAATGAAGTCCTCAACAATATCATCCAGCTATTAACCCTGCAACCTGCTGAGAACACAGACATCCTTGGACCCACACCGCATCAAGAAAACTAGTACTGTTAAGCACTCAGGGTTGTTTTCTCAAAAGAAATTAGGTATGACCTGCTTTTCTACCCAGAAGACCGTGCAAGGACAGCTGCAGACACCTGCCTTACTCGGTCTGCTAAACTTGATCATTTAAAGGTTGATGTTGCAAAATTTCAAAACAGTCTACTCTCACACTGTTTGGAGAAGGACTCCAGCTCTGTTAGCCTTTCATTCCCTCGCACACATTTCAAGTATAGCAGTAGTACTAGCAGGATTATGGGGGCAGGAGCCACATGCTAGCTGGGCTCAATGAGACATAATTGTGTGGCTCCTTATTCTTTTCTCACAGAACCAAGTCACTTCCAGTTGTCTCACATATAACTGTCTTTTGGACTCAACTTAGAGTCCAGGAGGTATCTGTATCTGCAATAAAAAAATGAAAGCCACACAGTTTTAAAAGGTGTCTCACATAGAACACAGAGAGACAGAGACAGAGAGAGGGGGACATAGAAAGAGAGAGAGAGAGAGAGAGAGAGAGAGAGAGAGAGAGAGAGAGAGAATTCAGATGGAGCCAGAGCTCCAGCAGTGAACTAATTGCAGAATCATG
>NC_034602.1:21896996-21914679 GCF_900095145.1 Mus pahari
ATTCTTTGAGAACCCTTACTTCAAAAATTAGATTGGAGAGAGACTGTGGAGAGACACCTGGTGTCAACTTTTGGCCTCCACACATATGAACACTATATTTCAAACACACACACACACACACACACACACACACACAGAGAGAGAGAGAGAGAGAGAGAGAGAGAGAGAGAGAGAGAGAGAGAGAGAGTCACAAAGACAGAGACAGAGAGAATATACGATAATAAAACTTATCTCTTTGTATGCTAAGTAGCAACATTTATACAATCAACCAATGGAAATAAAACATCCTGCTAAAACCTTCGGTGTATTTTCTTTATGAATACAGGAAAACATCATTAGTATTTCTAAATTAGTAGTTCTAGCAATAGGTCTCAGCCTGAATAACATAGCTTTTATATAAAATCTGAGATACTTATCTAAAATCATAAAATTGTTTCCAGGAATTTATTCCATCTCAGAACAGTGCTCAAACATCATTATCCACTCTTACTACACCCAGCATCTAGCACTTTACCAAAGCAATTCATGGTTTTATGTACTGAAAGTGTTTGGACACACGGGGAAGTAATATAATAACATAGGGATGATTGACAGATGGTGAAACAAAGACAGTAGCATGGTTATTACATCTGTAGTCCATAGATTCCAAAAGCTGGAGTCAAGATCAACTCTAACGTCAGACATGGATGACATAAGAAAGATACAAATAAGATTTTTACCCAGGTCTGCTGACATAAGACCTAGAATCCTAACAGCTCAGGAGGGTAAGACAGGAAGAGTAGGGGATTCAAGGCCTGCCTGTCCATACAATGGGATCAATATAATCTGTGTCAAAATAAAAATTAAAAGATGTTAGAAATGTTGCTCGGTCTTAGTGTTTGCCCACCATGTGTAAGGCCCTGAGTTCAGCCTCTAGTACAGAAGAAAGGAAAGAAAGAAACATTGAAAGGAAGGGATGAAGGAGGAGGGAGAGAGGAAAGGAGAGAGAGAGCAATACAGAGATAGCGATAGAGATGGGGCAGGGAGGAAGGAAAGATGTCAAGGGTTGAACACTATGCTATTGGGAGAGGAGCATAGAGTAAATGATGTTTACTAGTGACTGTACACTGTAAAGAAAAGATTAATGGCAGGACACACAGTTATTATAAACTACATAATAGCTCCAGTGAGTTTACAGCCTGTCTTTGGGTAATAGACATGAGACAAACCCAGGTGCTAGGAAGAACATGCTATGGGCAAGGACATTTGTAGACTCAAGTGATGGCTCTATACCTGCAGCCTGTGGCCGGGGCCTCACTCCTTATCTCTCACCACCACGGTTTTGTATTTTAGAGTGAAGTTGGTAATGTCTACGTCTTAGGTTTCTTGAGGAGATTTGGACTGTGAATGGTCTTTACCAACCTAAAATTCATGAAATGGAAGTCCTTCCGTATCACTATCAACTGAGAAAGCTGTAGTCAATGAGCTTTTATGACACTCAGTTCTCTCACCTATGAACCTCATGAGACATGATTAGCTCAGAACACAATCTAACCAACAAAAGATTCTCTTTCCTCAACCTCCCAAGTAGCTTGGGGTATGGGCCTGTGCCACCAGGCCTGCCTAAAAGTCCCATGCCTTTTTATGTGTTTAGATCTATACTGACTACAGCCAACCTTTAACTTGTAAAATCTGTGGATCCTAGTCATAAGGAAGAAAGTTCTGGAACAAGTAGCCTTTACAGAAGGTCTGCACTCCTGGGAGAGCAACTGCAAGGGGATGAAAGACAAGGGGACAGAGCAAATGATGAAGTCTCAGATCTAAGCCAGACTAAACGAAAACAGACTTTTCTCAATTCCCTCCCAGGCCTTGTCCCATGATCCGTAAATAAATACAATGAATTAACTAAAGAAAATGTCAGAATGTAATCAAGGCAGTCCCAGGCCATCAGATGTTAATGAGGTCAATTGCCCTGTGACCCAAAATAAACCAGATTTAGAAAAGTGTTGAGAAACTACAAGACATTTTTATTGTGGATTTTTAATGACAAGATTAACCAAATTAGGTCAGTTTCTTGGCATTTGTTACAGAGCGCAGGTGTTAGTAACCTTGGTGAGAAGACCTGAGACAACCCAGCGTCGACTCGATGCCCAATAGCTCATGAAATCACTGTGGCACACTGGTTCCTGGGTGTGTACGGACCTCTGGTGTTTGGGTACAAAGTTCAAAACTTTCCACAGTTGATAAACATTTATTTGCTTTGAAAGTTTCACACTGATTCTTTTGGACAGTGGAAAAGAAATATTTGGGATTTAGGTTTCCTTGGAAATAAATGGCCCAGTTGTTTTGTGATTACAGGCTCAGACTCTCAGCTACATGGCCGGTACTGTTCTCCATCCAAAGTTCTTCAGCACTTGACCACTTGACCATGGCCAAGATGCTACGCCTGCCCTCCCCGCTACTAATCATGGACACAAGTGTCTTCTCCTAGGCTGCCATGAGGATTAGATGTTCATTTCTGTATAATGTTCCTTGCAAAGACAGTGGGCTAGAATAACTTCCATGTGCTGTAAGAATCCACAAGGGACTCGGGGAACAGTATCCTATGCTACCCATGCAGGAAACCCAGATCCTCATGTAAACAGTGCCTGTGAGTAAATCACATTAAAGAAGGTTCTATGGCAAATAGTCGTAAAACCAACTAAGAACTGACTTGAAAAGAAATGTGAAAAATCTGCCAATAGAAGGTAGTTTTGTTCCAATGGTGAGGTGTACAATATTAGGAATATTGTTACAAAAAGGTTACAGGAAGATCAGCTGTTACTTCTGGCCCACCCCCTGTAATGCAGCAACAGCTTATTGAAAATATTAGTTTATATTGGTGGTAGAAAAACAAATTCAGAAGATGTAGAATTCTAAAATAAGAGGTACTGGGATTACCATATAGGAAAACACATGGTAGAAAGGATCTCTTAAATTGATTAATAACCATACCATGAATCAACCTATAAACTAATGGAACACAACTATGTACGCTGAACAGGATTCATATGAAAAATCAGAATGTGGTGCATGTCAGACCTGTGTGGAGCAATACTACCTTTTTAGCTGTTCTGCAGCCAGAGGCTGCCAGTACCCAAATGCCAGGGCACTCCATCATAGCTACTATGGAAAGTTCCCCACTTCTAGCTCCCACTTCTAGCCTTGCTTCTACAGTGCCTAAAAGACTGCTGAGCTGGCATACCTGAGTAAGGTTTCTGCAATATCTTCCTGATGGCTGTGTGTCTTGGGCCTTGGGCCCACACTGGCAGCTAAGCAGTCACTCTGACATGGAGACCAGACCCTACAGGGGTAATTCACATCCCTGCAAAAGCACAAAGGTTCCCCGGGCTTAGATCCTTGGGGGTCTCAACTTATGGAATGGAGCCTTGCATGAGAGGCATCTCATTCCATGGACTCCAGAAAATTTTGGCTCTGGAAACGGTCTCATGTGCTGGCCCCATTACATGAGCAATTTTCCCTCTGGACATCTGGAGAAAGGAAATGCCTGCTGTAGTTTCTGTCTCTTTTCACTGGTCTCCGATGAAGAAAACTCAGCTTTAGAAAATTAGAAAAGCTGTTCCTCAAGTCTCCAGATGTAGAGAAAGAGATCTACACTCCCACTTTAGTGACAATTGAAGTTATACTCAAAGGTAGGGGACTTGAGACAAGATGGCCCTGAGGATAATTCGGCTGCCTTCTTTGAAAATAAAGTCATGGCTCACAAGTTTGTTCCCTTTCAGAAATTGCCAGTTTCTAGATGTTTCAACACTAGAAACTCTCCTATGATGTATTTTAACAGGCTAGTATAAGAAAATACTACAGGTGGGACTGCACGGACAGTAAACATCTGTGTGTCACAGTTCTTGCTGCTACAAGTCTAAGATTATGGCTCATGGTAGTCAGGCTGTTGGTGAGGGCCTGTGGTTGTTTGAATAGAACCGATCCCCATAGGCTCACATATTTCAATGCTTGGTCATCAGGGAGTGGCACTAGTTAAGAGGGATTAGGAGGTGTGGCCTTGTTGGAGTAGGTGTGGTTTTCTCTGAGGAAGTATGTCATGGGAGTGGGCTTTGGGGTTTGCAAAATTCAAACCAGGTCCAGTGTTGCTCTGTTCCATGAATCTGGGTGTAAAACTCTCAGCGACTTCTCCAACACCATATCTGCCTGGATGTCACCATGCTTCCAATCATGCTCTCTGTCACATGACAATGGATTAAATCTCTGGAACTGTAAGATGCCCTGATTAAATGCTTTCCACGTCAGCATTGTAAGAGTTGCCATGGTCATGAGCCTCTTCACACCAACAGAACACTGACTAAGACCCGACTTCTTCCCTCATCGCTGAGTTTCACGTGAGAGAGACAGAGAGACAGAGACAGACAGAGATAGACAGAGACAAGAGAGAAAGGCAAAGACATAGAGACAGAGTCAGTTGACAGTGTGGTGCCTCTTTCTTTCCTTACAAGGCCAGTAATTCTATTGTGAGGGCTTCATTTTTTTTTTTTAATTTTATTTTAAATTTATTTTTACTCTCCATATTCCATTTTCTGCCCCCCCCCCCACCCATTCATCCTTCAACTGCTCCACATCCCACACTTCCCACCACACCCTGTCTCTACATGGATGCTCTCAGCCCCCAATCCACCTGACCTCTAAACTCCTTAGGGCCTTCAGTTTCTTGAGGGTTAGGTGCATCATCTCTGAAACAGCACAGACCTGGAAGTCCTCTACTGTATGTGTGTTGGGGGCCTCATATCAGCTGGTGTATGCTGTCTGTTTGGTGGTCCAGTGTTTGAGAGATCTCAGGGGTCCAGATTAATTGAAACTGTTGGTCCTCCTACAGGACCACCTTCTCCTCAGCTTCTTTCAGCCTTCCCTAATCCAATAACAGGGGTCAGCTGCTTCTGTCCATTGGTTGGATGCAAATATCTGCATCTGACTCTTTCAGCTGTTTGTTGGGTCTTTCAGAGGGCAGTCATGATAGGTTCCTTTTTTGTGAGCATTCCATAGCCTCAGTAATAGTGTCAGGCCTTGGGACCTCCCCTGGAGCTGGATCCCACTTTGGGACTGTTGCTGGACCTTCTTTTCCTCAGGACCCTCTCCATTTCCATCACTGTAATTCTTTCAGAAAGGAACAATTATTGGTCAGAGGTGTGACTGTGGGATGGCAACCCCATCCCTCACTTGATGTCCTGTCTAACTGCTAGAGGTAGGCTCTTTAAATTCCCTTTCCCTACTATCAGGCATTTCATCTAAGGTCCCTCCCTTTGAGTCCTGGGAGTCTCTCACCTCCCAGGTCTTTGGTGCATTCTGGGGAGTGGGGTCCCCTCAACCTCCTATTTCCTGAGGTTGCCTGTTTACATTCTTTCTGCTGGACCTCGGGGCTTCAGTCCTTTTTCCTCACCCAATAGCAAATCAGGTTCCCCTTTCCCCACCTCCCCAACCCTATCCACTTTCCCTCCCAGGTCCCTCCCTCCCTCCCTATTTGTGATTACTTTCTTCTCTCTCCCAAGTGGCACAGAGTCAGTCTCTAGTGTGGTGCCTCTTTTCTTACAAGGCCACTAATTCTATTAGGAGGGCTTCATCTTTAACATCTACTGAAAGTGCCACCCTAGATGACATTTAATAAGAGTCCAGGGCTCTGACAAATGAATAGGGAGTACATAATTAGCAGTAGATGGATGTAAGTATGTGTACACTGAGTGTATTAAACAAGAACAGGATAAAGCAGCTCTAGAGGCTAACATCTCTATCAAATGTCACTGGAACGTGCAAAGAGCAACCTGGATTTTCGAATGAAACACACACACACACACACACACACACACACACGTGCACACACGCCAGTTGATTTTTGACATGTCATGATTTGTTCAAAGGCTGGGCACTTCCAAACCTTCCCCTGCTTTCAAACGCTCCCCTCAAGTACTCCTGAGACTCTTAAACCTTCCCCTGCTACCCCAGATCCAGTGGGGAAGTGGGCAGTGGCCACTTACCTGAATTCTTACATGGTTGGATAGCTTTTTCTCCTGCAGCTCTTGCATGGCATCCTTCTCCACCCAATCATGGCACTTCCCTGTCTTCCTTTCTCCCAGTTCCTAGCCTGCACAAATCTAAAGGTCCCACCTCCATCTACCTGTCCAGCCATTGGTCATTTTTTTTTTTTTATTGATTAATCTAAAGCCAATTGGGGACAAGGACCTTCAGCATTTGGACACACAGATTGCTAATTTTGGGGGCCAGATTAATTCAAAGCATTGGAACCAATTCCCAACTGACCACTGTGGGTGTGTTTATATTGTTGCATCTGAAAGCTGGAGTGGTTGGAGATTTCTGCATAATACAGCAGGACATTGAGTTGAGGGTAGGTCAGAGTGGAAGATAAAAATCAAAATGAGGAGGGAAATTTTCTCCCTCAAAACCCCATATGTCCCATGCCCTATATTTTGATGTGGGAGCCAAATGACAAAAGAGTTAATCAAGGGAAGATAGACTGCTCCATGCTCCTCAGGACAGGGTAGACTAGAGCTTGCCAACAGTCTCCAGGAGAGCTGCAGGACTGCTGGGTTTGACATTTGATCTCAACTACTCAGAACCATACTACCTGGTCTTCCTTGAGAGTGGCCACTTGTCACCCACTGCCATCCACACTGTCACATGTCAAGCACTGCCCTAGGAAAGGCAATGAAGTGGTCAACAAAGTCCTCGTCAAGGAAACACCTGTAGAAAGCATCACCCACACTCCATTTCACTGCCCCTACCAAAACAAACAAACAAACAAACAAACAAGCAAACAAACAAAGCACAGGAGAATGTCTGGATGCTCAATGCAACATCCCCAGTGCCAAGATTCTAAGTTCCATTAGATTAAATAAGGACTCAGCCATCATCCTCATCTTTTCCTATGTCTTCAGGACACCCTGTGCTCATCCTGTTGACAACACAGACACATTTAATCAATATGCAAATGCTCACTCCATTCTTAGGAATACAAATGAACAAAAGAAGCCCTGGCCTCTAGGGTCTGGTTTTACAAAGCTTTCCTTCCTGAAGAACTTAGGCAGATACGTGGAAGGCAGACAGATGGAGATGTTCTGACTGTGTGACTGGCTGGTCTTTCAATGATCCTTCTCCTAAGATTATGCATGTTGTAACTCAGGAGCAGTTGGTCTACAGGTCTGAACATTGAGAGAAGTCTTCTGTGCCTTGTAACTCACAAGATGGGAGCACTGTTGTGCAGAGAGTTGTACCAAGTAATACTTCAGAAACGTTAAAGTGCAAGAAAAATAAAAAAAGGTGGAGAGACTGAAGGCATTTAAAATGATTCAGATTTAGACTAAGATGTTTACAAAGAAAGAAAAATAATGTACCGAGTTGGTGAAATGTGAGTGAGAGGTGGACAACCCTGTCTGACTTGGACACTCTATGACAGAGTGTACTCTAAAATAGAGAAGAACGGTCTGAGATTTACTATCAGCTGCAAGCCTGGCTCTACACTATCTATACCACTGAGTTTATAGAAAATGAATGGCATCCTAAAGGCAGATTCCATCCTGAATATGGGGAAATGGGTATCAAATCAGGGCAGAGTTCTGGGTTCTTTATAGATATATGCTCAAGAGCCCAAACAAGTAATATTTAGCAAGATGCCCTGGATTGAAGTTGTGATGGGCCTCTCATGAGTCTTAAATGACAGGACCACTTGTCAAATCTTTCTAAGCTTGTCTATCTCATGAGAAACTATCAATGGCTCTGTTTCATAGGTTACCAGTATTCTGTGGTTGATACCCACACAATGTTGGATGAGGCTCAAAACGTTCCCATCCAGTTCCTCACCAGCCACCAGGTCCCCGTTACCCTCTGGATAATTTAGGTAGAATATTTTCAACAGCTATGAATACTTAATGTGGTTGGGTTTTGGTTTTGCTTGTTGAAAAACCCTGGAATTGGCAACTGAAAAAAATGCTTCAAGTGTTTTCAGAAGAGGAAAGAACTTCTAAGTGGGAATTTCATTCATCCAAGAGTGAGCCAGGAGCAGATTCTTCCACTCGCTGTGGAAATGTGGAAATGACCTTACCATTTCCACATCTTTCTAGGGGAAGGTCTTCTGCCCAAGCCCACATCAAAGCAGCCTGAGAGACACGGAGGCCGATGGGAAACTGGCAGCTGGGATCCACTCTTTCCAGGGCTGTCAGTCTTTCTGGATAGCGTGCAGGCACATTTCTTAGTGCAGACATTGATTTAGAATGTGGAGTCCAGACAGTGGAAAATGTAGTAAGTTCAAACACTTGTCAATGCCCACAGGTTGCGGTGCTGTCCGGGGCTTCCTAAGACGTGACCAGTGAGCATGTGCTAGAAACTTTCTCCCTGAGGGCTTCTGGAGGAAGGGCTCCTCCACCATGATGACGTCGGCACTTCAGGGCTGTAAATAAGCCCATGATTCCTTGTATGGTTCAATTACACCACTAGCGGTTGAACAGAGTTTCCTGTATCTCCAATGCTCTGACTAAATCTTCAGCCACCCCTCAGTATTTAGAAGGGGCTAGTTCCAGGAATTCCTCTCTCTGAATTTGCATCCCAAAGTCAGGGCATGCTCTATCCTTTATATACAATGACATCATGCTTGCAGAGCATTTATAAACCTCATCTCCCATATACTTAAAATCATTCCCATGAATGCAGCCTGAAATATGCTTGCTTCCTTTTGTTTGAAGTTTTTCCCTCCAAAGTTTTAGTAATCCAGAGTCAGTGAAGTGTAGTCTAGAAACACTGAACAGAACCTTCCAAAAGTAAAGTCTTCATATGTATCAATAGTGAATACTGTATATTGATACATTTATTTCATTACTAGTTAGTCTTTTAATGTGGCTAATTCTTCAATTAAACTTCATGACAAGTACTCATGTATAGAAAATCTGTAGGCCTTACAGGGTTCAGCCCAACTGATGGTTTCTGGTATTCACTATGGCTTGCCCTCCACAGATGGGGGACTGGGGGACTATAACCAAAGTCTGAGGGGTTGGAAAGCAAAAGTTCAAACCTCAGTTTCCTGTTTTGAGATTCTGATGTGAGCCTCAAGATTGTAGGAACAAAGCATTAAGAAATGACTCTACTATTACACACAATGGTAGATAAAGAATACAACCAATAAAAATCAATGTAAAATAAAATATCTTCCCAGACTTCTGCTACCATCCACGTTTGCTCAGTTACTCCCTTCATTGCCAGCAGCTGACTGTACAAATAGAGGACACTCTGCTCTGCTAGACACTACAGGCTTAGAGAAAAACAAATGACACCCAGTGTATTTGTACAAGGTGGGCACATGAGTTGGTGATACGTTAGTGCATGTTGCATAAATGCTGAGGGAAAATTAATAAATTAAATAAATTTTAAAAATTAAATACATTCTTTATTTCATATTTATTTTGGTTGTTTTTGATTATGTGTAGGCATGTGTGTGTGTGTGTGTGTGTGTTCACACACATGGATGTATGTACACATGAATACAGGATGCCTATGTAGTCTACAGACATCCAATCTCCGGGAACTTTAGGAAGGGTGTAAGCTGCCATGTACTATTGGAAACTGACCTGGAAGATCAGCAAGTGTTTCTAACTGCAGAGCCTTTCTCTAGGCCCTGGTCCTTTCTTTCGGATCCCTCTCATGTTCTGCCTTAAAGAAGGGACCATGGTTGCTCGTGAAGAATTCCCTGACTCCCTTCACATCCCCTGACTCTGGCTTATAAGGCTCCAGTGGATTTGACTGGCAGAACCTGGATCCTGGGACAGCATCCACACAGGGTAAGACGTGGACCATCAGCTCCACGGTGGGTTCTTGTCACACCAAGTATCTGTCTGCTTTCCCCCTGCTCACTTGCCAACTGAAGGAGACTCTTAGGTCACCCAAAGAAGCAACCATGTGTCCTATAGTTGGTTTCATCAGTAGCTCCATGATTACCCTAAGGATTCACTTCTCTCTATGGCTCCTTTGTATTTTCTTAAGTTCTTGGCTTTCTTCGCTGGTTTGAGTGAGCTCTTTGTAGTTGTATGCCCTGTGCTGCTCTTATCTTGTCCTGTCACAGGGCTTCCAGCTTTTGTCTTGGGTCTCCATTGCAGAAAGATCAGTTTTAATTTTATGCTGTGAATAGAATTCCTGATGGTTGAGGCCTGACCATCACTAATGGCCAGCGCTACTGTCTTAGTCAGGGTTTCTATTCCTGCACAACATCATGACCAAGGAGCAAGTTGGGGAGGAAAGGGTTTATTCAGCTTACATTTTCATACTGCTGTTGATCACCCAAGGATGCAGGACTGGAACTCAAGCAGGTCAGAAAGCAGGAGCTGATGCAGAGGCCATGGAGGGATGTTCTTTACTGGCTTGCTTCCCCTGGCTTGCTCAGCCTGCTTTCTTATAGAATCCAAGACTACCAGCCCAGAGATGGTCCCACCCACAAGGGGCCCTCCCCCTTGATCACTAATTGAGGAAATGCCCCACAGCTGGATCTCATGGGGGGCATTTCCCCATCTAAAGCTCCTTTCTCTGTGATAACTCCAGCTGTGTCAAGTTGACACAAAGCTAGCCAGTACAGCTACCTTGTCCAAGATCTCTGAAATGCAGATCATACTTCCATGAAAATAAGGAAAATGTTACCAGAGTCAGCAAACCTTCCCATTTATATTGGTCTGCCCAGGAAGAGTCATTCTGAGACCAGTGAGTGACAATGCAATAAACTCAATCAAGGCCAATTCAACTAATTCCTGCTCACCCTGATGGCCATGGCTGAGGTAAGGTAGCTTAGAGCTGAGGGACGTTCCTTATGGCTGAACAACAATGGAAGACGGTATGGATGGCTCTTGCCTCTACTCTTGCCACATATGTCTCTCATGTTGCATATATGCCAGTTCCATATGTAATCATATATGCCAATCATTGTATCCCCTATATGAACCACCAATTTCCATGTAAATTTTACTGAATAGAACTTCAGTCATTTGTCCTAGAGTGTCTCGGTTTCAGTTCTACCCTGGGTTCTTGGTTCTGTCCCTTGGGTCAGTGTAACATTATGCCCATGCCCCATATCTTGTGGGTTTTAAAGTTATAAAATTTTGACAACCATGCTGTCCCAATATTTTACTCTTTTGAAATATTTTCATTATGCTCATACACACAGAGACACATATACAACATATATATTATATATAATAGTCACATACACAATGGATAAAGAGATTTCAAAGTGACCTGACTTTTTGTGTTTTCAATTTTATTTTATATGTATGAATGTCTGCCTGCATGTCCATATGTACATCATGTGAGTCCCCAGAAAGCCCGGAAGAGAACTTTGGAATGCCTAGAACTGGAGTTAGAGATGGGCGTGAGCCACTGTGTGGGTTCTGGGAACCAACTTGGGTACTCTGGAAGAACAGCTGATGATCTTAACTACCAAGCCATCTCTCCAGTCTAAAAAATGACCTAACAAAACCAAATAGCCCTATTTATGGTAAAATTTAGGGATTTTCAAATAAAAGATAAAACCATCTCTTATTACTGCTTGTGATTTATATGTCTCCTTACTAGATTGATGCATCCATTTCTATTACTATAGTAGTGGATCTTTATACATCCTAAGTAAGCTAAATATATTTGTTTTACAATTAAAGCATCTATGTAGTAAATTCAGAATAAATTAAAGAGCAAATAACCCCACCCTATCCCTCTTGTCCCTGGTCCTTTTATGCAGCTCTCCAGAAATAGAGAAGTTTCTAGCGAAGCTTTCTATGGTACACAACTGTTACTGTAATAAATGTCTGACACAGTCAGCTTCTAAGGAAGAAAATGTATTTTTGTCTTGCCAATTTAGAGGTTTCAACTCACAGCTACTTGGCCCTGTTGCTTCACGTCTGTGGCAGCACTGTGAGCTATGGCACCTCAGGGCAGAAATGGCATCCAGGAAGCAGAGAGAAGATTTTGGTGCCGTGAAATATCCTTCCAGAGTCTGTCACCAGTGAACCAACCAATCTCCTCGCAATAAACTTCAACTCCTAAAGGTTTTTATCTCCCTATAGCACCACAGGGGAACAACAGTCTCTAAGGAGCTTCCAGGGAGCATCCACAAGTTACAACATTGATGTTTTCTATAAAAAATCAGGCCCACATTTGTTCCAGGGAGGACAAGAACCACACGCTGTGGTCCTGTCACCGATTGTCTGCATGTGCGTACGTGTGCACTTCACTGCTCTCTAAAGGGACGGTCAGGACAGTGGCTCACATATGGCACCATCAGAGTGGACTTTGGCTGTTCCTACCATGCAGAGGGAAGTGGAAAGCTGCAGAAAGTTCTATTTCCATCCTTCCAGAACCACTACTCGGCTGCAGCCTAGGGAGCAAGAGTTCCAGCACCTTCCACCTCTCCCGTTCATGGAGGTTCTTTGCTCTATGGCATGGCTATTGAGAGCCCATATTAGGCAGTCTCATTTCCCTAGCTAGCCTTCCTCCCTCATAATCCCATTTGGTTCATACCACAGGCGTGACACTCATCTTCAGCTTTCTGTGCTCAGTGAAGACTCACACTGGCCATAGTGTGTATGGGGTGGGAACTGGGTGCTTCTCACAGCAAGTAAACCCCGGTTGTGCTTGATGGTTTCATCCATTCCCTACATTCAATGGAAATGCCTCTTCACAGCTTTCTGAATAGTCACCCCCCCCCTTAGAACCACTGGAAGACCATGTCTCTCTTCCTACTGCTCAAAGTGTTCCTTCCCACCCCAGAGCACCCCACAGCTACCTCATGCTATGCTGTAGTAGACACATTCAAATCCGGTGGGGTGAGAGCAGATTTTCACGTTCATTTTCACTCTAACCTCAGTACCTGACAGATCACCTGGCATCTACCAGGTCTCAAAAACCAATGCCGGAATTCATATATATTAAATAACCAGCACAGACAGATACTGTCCCTGCCTTTGTGCCGCTTTTGTGTGCTTGGGGATAGGATCGGCACAGATGGTCAGAGTGATTCTTACAACAGAGTCCTGTACAGGGGAGGTGTAGGCCACTCATAAGAACATTTGTTCTGATCTGGAAATTTCCTCATAAATCCAAATCCTAAGAGAAAAGGACTCATTAAGAGGAAGATGAGGCTAGGGAACAAGGATCAAAGACAATGTTGACATTTTAAGAACAGACCTGAAAATTCTCTAATTTCTGGAAATCTGAATCTTCAAAATAACCTTTTTCTAGATATTCTGCTTCTCAAGGCAATACAGCTCACCCTATGCTCCTCATATTCTCGATGCCCTCACCGTGAACTTTCTACCACAATAATAACTTCATCTCCCAAAACACTGTCTTCCACAGGAATGCATTCCAGGCAGCTGAAAGACATAGTTAATGTGTCCATATGCTTCCAGCTTCCAGTGGCCAGATAACCACCAGCATAAGATTAATTCTGCTTTCCAATACTAACTGTCTAGATAAACTAACCTGGAAAATTCCTTTAAAAAACAAATGGATCAGTGAGTATTCATTCAGCAAAGTAGAAGCCTCATAAATATTTTGAAAAAAGATACATTGAACACAGACAAAGTCTGATGTAATTTTGCAAAGTCTTTGAGAGAGAGAGGCAAAAGCCATTTTCAGAAATGCAATGTCCAACAATTATATGGGAAAAAAAATGAAATACCGGTGACCCCAGTTTCTCGAAGTTTGGAGGCATTTTGAAGGATGTCAGAGTCACTGCCATCCAAAGCTCACAGTCTCAACTGCTGCTTCAGGCCCAAGCTAACAAAATGGCCCCTCTTTTCTTTCACTTACCTAGTGACATAAGCCACCTGCTTGCCATTGTTGAAATTAGCACAGGAGTGTCACAGAGATTCTGAAAAATGCTAATCCAGAATCTACCCTCTTAAGCAGAAGAAACTGTGAACCAAGAAAAGGTGAGCCCTCCTTTTGTACTGAGCCCCCAACACAGGAATGGGGTGTCAGCCATCAGACTGCTTGCATCTCAAGCAGGAAACCCCAAGTGCACCCAAGCATGTATCCTACATCAGCATGTGAATTATGAATGTTTCTCTATGCTTTATTTTCCTTCTAGCTCTTTCTGTGACGCTAAAGTGTGTGGTTTTATTATTTACATAAGAAAACTATTGAGGAAAGATTCTCATTCTCTTAGACAAATTCATCCTGTATTTCTGTTTCATACGGTTTTTTTTCAAAGTTCAATTCTAATTATACTCATTTTAAAGTTCTCCAAATTCACCCCTTATCTGACATCAAGGCTCTCAATCTGACCACCATTTATCTGTGCAGATATATTTCACTTATCATTGTTCTCTATCTTGTATGCTAAATGAACAGCAAATGGGTCCATTACTCAATAGTGTATAAGACGTCAAGCTTAGCCCTGGTGATGCTTTGCTCATCCTTGACCCTCCCAGTGCATGCCAGCTCTGATTTATTACCACTGACCTTTAGTCTACATTGAAGAAACTCAGAGCCAAGTAGGAAATACAGGCAAGTAATGAATACAGTGTGCATAGCAGTACATCTAGAAGTGAGACGAGGCACAAGGACAGTACAAGATGCCCTCTGGTTGGAGCAACAAAGTCATCAGGATATCTCCTTGTCCCATGATCAATGTGTAAAGAAAGAGAAGATGGGGCTCTAAGGATAGGTGTTAAAATAAGAACAAAAGCAAAATTGCTTATTTCAAAGACCTGCAACTAGATGGTGGTGGGAAGAAGAAACCTCCATCTGAATGCAGAAAGACACAAGTGTGGAAGTAGAAACAGCCGTCATAATGGTGAAAATAGTGAGGTCATACTTCAAAGCCCGGGCTGCATCTCAAAGGTAGCAGATACCTTTGGAAAAAAGTTAATTAGGAGAATGACAGTATAAAATTCAGACTTCGTAAGTGATACAGTTACTGTATCAACTAAGTTTGGAGATGTGAAGCTTAGGGGGTTCTAACAACACATAAAAATGATCAAGACTCAAACTGCATAATTACACAGTGGCACCCATAGAAATGCCTTAAGAAATACTTAGGGTGATTGTAATAAGAGTAGGAGATTGCCTCTGGATGAAAGGGTTTGTCAGTGGGGAAAAGTGGGCTCAACCCTCAACGCAGCATGAGAAAATGAGAGTCTGGTCAAGGACCTGGGCGGGAGTCAGCAGAGGGAGGTTACCCAGAGAGAACTGGGATAAAATGTACAGGAATGTTAATCTAGCAACATGGCTGCTCTACCAAGAGGTCATAGCCAAAGAGCTTCTAGATCTCTAAGAGCTGGCCAGAATGTAGATATGCTCTAGATAACAGTATGATCTGGCTACAATATAGACATGCCCTTAGTATACATCTTTAATCCCTAACAATAAAGGTAAGGTTAGTTTGTGGGAAGAAACGCCCATGCTTGAAAGTGACATTTAATTAAGAAACAGACAATGTGATGAATCAGAGAAATAGTTGACAAGATGAGTCAGAAATAGGATATGCCCAAGTCTCAGGAGAAGAGCCCAGGAGAGAGAGGCTACTTAAAATCAAAGAGAGCGCGGGGAGTGGATAGGGACAGGGATAGGGAGAGATGTGGTGTGTGGTATGTAGCATGTGGGGCATGTGCGTGCATGTGTGTACATGTGTGTGTGTGCGTGTGCGTGTGTGTGCATGCGTGTGTGTGTATGCATATGTGTGTGTGTATGCATATGTGTGTGTGTGTGTGAGTGTGTGTGCATGCGTGTGTGTGTATGCATATGTGTGTGTGTGTGTGCGTGTGTGTGTGTGTGTGTGTGCGTGTGTGTGTGTGTGTGTGTGTGTGTGTGTGTGTGACAGTTTTAACAGGCTAGTTAGCAGAGAGAAGAGGTGAAGACAGAATGAACCAGGGGATGAGAAGGATCCAGATTAGAACATATTTCCAAAGTTAGTATGATTCCGTGCAGAGCAATTCAGTGAGAAGGCGAGAGATGCTGAATTAAATCACTCACCTTGGATGTTTGGATTGTATGGAGGCTAGAAGCTTCCAGGCGTTGACCTAGAGATAGAACAGAGAAAGAAATGTTCTGGGCTCCGCCCAAGCCATATATTCACACAGCTTGGATACAGCTCTCATCTCACCCCTTCATTTGAGGAAATAAAAGCAACATTTACAATAAAAAATATTTCAGTGAAAATTAAGAACCTGGCCAGGGTATCATTGGGATAATAATGGATGAGAGATGTGATCAGATGTCAAGGATGATTATATAGTGAAGGGGTTCCTGCAAAACTGACTTTAGTGAGTGGTTTACTACAGCTGGATTTTATACAGTGTGCACAGTCAGAGGAGTTTCAAGAGCCTGAGCAAAGTTTGACTAAGAGTTTTAGAGTGAAGATGAAGAGGAGGAAGTCTCATACCAAATCCTGGGAAATAAAATAGATGGGCCATATGATAGAGATGGGGAGACAGGACTATGCACCTAAAGAGACTGCAAACTACGCAAACAGCTCTAAAGTGACTAAAGAAACATGGTTTATGTAGAAGATGAATCCAGTCTGGGATTCAATTAGTCTGAAACCTCACTGAGGGATATCCAGTAGCCAGTTGAAGGTGTGGAAAATGCCTTAAAGGCGTGTGAAGAAGGCACACTTCTGTGAAACTTACTGAGGCACATATATAAATCCTTGATATGTTCATAAGGAAGGTTTACACTTAACATGGTGGACTAGAGTGCATTGCTACAGAGAACAATGTATGAAATAGAGAAGCAAGAAACTGAACTTGCAGAGGTCTATGCCAGGAGCTGCTCAAGTCAGAGCGAATGGCGTGGGATCAAAGGTAGCAGAGAAGCCTGGGAAAAGAAAAACAGAATCTCCCTTGAATTCCAGAGCCAAGGCCTTTCACGACCTTGGTGAGAGGCATTCCTGCTAAATAACATAGACAGGATGCTCACTGACATCTCTGTAGACATGCTTTTGCTAATTACCCACTCCAAGCTCAGGCATTTATTAGAGATGCCAAAAACAGTCCAGCATCACCATTTACACTGCACACAGATACACTTCAAAAGAGTTTATATCATCAATAACTCAAAGCCTGTCAAAGAAAAATTCAACCACTTTGAAGAAAGCAAACAAAGTCTGGTCATTTGAGAAGGTAAGTCATGATTTCCAGACGCCAGCCCAAATTTCCTAGATGCACACTGAGACGGAGAATTATGAACTGCAACAGGAGGCTGGGAGGTGCGGAGTGGGAATAGGAACAGATCAATTTTAAAATAAAGTGCATAGTGGCAGAATGGAAGGAATTATGAGACAGATAAATAGTCTCAAGAAATTAAAAAGAATAGGTGAGCATAGATGAGAAAATGAAGAATAAAAATGCAACTGCCCAGGGTTAGCAGCAAGTCAACAGCTGAATGGACACAGAGGGGAAACGTAATTTTTAAGGCACACAGACTCCTCCAGAGTTAGACAACGCCAAGTGATTGGACATACTCTTGTCTGGAGTTCCAGAAAGAAGGAAAAAGATTTAAAATGATGGCTTTTCCCCCCCTGAGCTTACTAAAACAATATTTCCTCACATATAAGAATAGAAGTGAGCCAGGTAGTGGTGGCCCACACCTTTAATCCCAGCACTTGGGAGGCAGAGGCAAGTGGATTTCTGAGTTCAAGGCCAGCCTGGTCTAC
>NC_034602.1:21914859-21965506 GCF_900095145.1 Mus pahari
AAGAAGAAGAAGAAGAAGGAGGAGGAGGAGGAGGAGGAGGAGGGGAGGAGGGGAGGAGGAGGAAAACACACCAGGATAAGATACAGGCACCCCAACATAAAGATATAAAATTAAAGTGACCATTAAAAAGGAATAACACTGCATATAGATATCTAGCAATAAAAATTAGTGTTTCCTTCTTGATGGAAATATTATAAACTGAAGGAAATGAAACAATATCTCTAATGTGCTAAAATAAACGACCAAGCAAAAAACTCTATATCTACCAACTGCACCTCATAAAGTTTGTATAAGGACATTTCCAGGTAAATGAAAGCTGAATTTGTAATTTTAGTATAACTGTTATTTTACTATGTGTCCAGGCTAGTCTTAAATAAGATGATAAAAAGGCATACAAAATGAACATACTTTTCTAGATGTAATAATAGAAATCACATCTAAAAAATTATGAGTCTTAAGATCACAGCAGTCTAAGATAAGTTTGGAAAAAAATCATTATTTGAACTAAGTAGCATTCGTTAAAAATAACATTTTAAAATGTTATACATGACAGCACGTAAATATACCCCATATAGGAATACATTTCAGAAAAGATGTGCTCAGAGTATCACACTAAAAATTATAAATGACACTAAGGAAAGTTATAGATCAAATGATATCCAAAGCATCAGTTAGTGGATTAGAATCTAAGGCATACTGTCCTCTCAATAGGTGCTTATTCAACGTTTTTCTAATAGAAGTTCCACCAGAATTAATGCCATGAATTGATAAGGTGATTTTTCCATTTTTGATAATGCAAGGTTCTATACAAATGCATTTCATAACGCAAGCCAGATCGGCCATAGTAAATTTGAAGTGTTCGGGGATGGGGGTGTCAGCTCACAGTGTCCTGTTTGAAGTGCCAGCGAGCTGCTGGCACACTGCCACATGAAACCGATCAAGGCAAACCCACAGAGCACTGTGAGATGGCCAACTGTGTCTGGTGAACTATAGATTCTCATGATGTTGCCTGTGTTATGGGACAGCCCGCACTTCACACTCCTTCCTAAAACTGAGCAGGATGCCCAAAGCACGGGACTAGAAAATGAATCACTCAACGAAAGAAGCATATTCCTACGGGGTGGGGGAGATGTTTATACTGTGACGGAGGACCCTCGCGGACAGGAAATCCTGAGGTGTGTCTCCATGGGTCAAGGGATAGAAGAGGTCACAGGATACACAGGTGTGGTCAGCCACACACCCCCAGGAGATTGTCCAGGGCTATACCCAGGGTTTCTCAGCACCTTCCTTTCCCACAGCTGCTGGCCATGACCCCGGGCCTGAGAAGCTGGGAATTTCTTCAGAGGGGAAGTGAAGGCGCTCCTGCTCCCAGAAGGAGACAATGGACATTTGGTTTCCAGTCACATTTCTTTCCAGAGAGAATTTTCTGAGCAGAAAAGGGAAAGATCCTAATGAAGGCCGTGTGTAGCTTGAGGAGGGAAAGGGACGGCTGTGCTGTGAACAACTGGGCTTCCTCTTTCAGGAGGCTGCTTCGGATGACTGCTCTGGGCTGCTGTGAGCAAGAGGAATACTCGCGATTTCTAATCCCAAACCCCAGTCTGTGGTGTAGCCCAGGTCTGTGTGGTGAGGCGTCCTGTGCCAGGCATCTGGATGTCTCTAAGGACTGGAGTCACAGAGGCTGACGTTCCTACTTCTGTGGGCTGCTGACCTTCCCTCCTCAAACCTCCATCAAAGAAAGTCCTTGCTGTGAGAGTTTACCTACCCCTTCCATGCACCCTGGAAACCTGAACACACAGCAGAGGGAGAGTGGGGCCTTGCGCCTGATGAGGTAGTTAGGGGCAGCCATGGGTTAAGTGTGTTAACTAGCTTGTAGATCCTGAGATCCCAGATTAGACCACAGTGCAGTCGATTTTAATTTATTAAGACATTACATTTGTGCATTGTTATAGGATACATTATGATATTAGATACATGCAAGGGATGGTTGATGTCAAACTGTTAGAAGTTCAAATATTTTTCTCATCTGCCTTCTCAAAGGTGTTTGTTTGTTTATTCACCCAGTGGTGTGTCTGTGCGTGGGTGTGGGACTATTACCTGGAGTGTAGGGAGCTTTTCAGAGCCTGCACTCCTGAAGAAAAGTGACTCTTTCTCTCATAGCAGCCATCAGTGTACATGGATACCAACTTGTTATTTCGCGTACATGGATACCAACTTGTTCATGTACACTTAAGGCAAAGTTCATAGTAATGTCGTACCACACCCTCTTGGTTGTTATACATTTATATGTGACTTTCAGCCAGTAAGTATGACTCTTCCAATGTATTGTTGTGGTTTGGGTTTGGGGCGTTTGGAGGGGGGGCATTGTTTTACTGAGCCTCTTGAACATTTGTATACATTTTAAAACCGGCTTTCCAATTAAAGATGATGCTAAAGTTACAAATTCATTTGTGGAAATCCCACTATTTGTGAAAATCAGAGAGCAGCGATTTTTTTTTAAAAAATAAATGAGCATGTTATAGACACCTATTTATTTTTAAAGCATGTACTTGTCTGGAGCAAATCTTCCTAGCCCCCCATCCCTGTGGGCTGGCCATGTAGCATTCCAAGGTATAACCTCACTAGTAACTGACAAGAATGCGCTATTATCCGGTGGACTGATCCACAAATGTCAATTAAATCATGCTTTGAGAATATATGACAATTCTTTTAAATCACTATTGATTTTTCTGTTTCCCACTTTAATTACTGAGTATTTCTGTGTGTCTTAGTTAGGGTTTCCTTTGTTATAAAGAGGTGTCATGACCACAGCAACTCTTATAAGTACCATGTGGCAACGGAGGAAGGTCACAGACCCACTCCCACTGTGACACACTTACTTCAAAAAGGCCACACCTACTCCAACAAAGCCAGACCTCCTAATAGTGTCGCTCCCAGGGCCAAGCATACGTAAACCACCACAGTGTGAAACCTCTCAGGGTAAGCATGTCTATTTCCCATGATGTCCTGGGTTCTTTTTCACCATGAAATGTGATACCAGACTTACTCCTACAAAACAGAGTTTCTGGTTTCCTATGAAATCATACCATTGTCAATATGACGTGATTTCTTTTTTAATGCCTGGTAGCATTCCCTGCTGTGAAAACTACTGTTTTAATAGCTGCTGAAAAATATTTTTTTGCAAAATTTATACATGAGGACTCACTCTTAATTTGTAATTTCTTTATTATTATTGTTACACATACCTGCTATTCAGTTTCCTCTGCATTTTCACCAGTCACTGATATCTGTAGTATTATCCATCTTCTATAAAGAAGCCCTTTTGATATGTTGTGAGAGGTATGCTTATGTGTAGGTATACTGATAAGTATTTAGAGGGATGTTATAAATCGTACTGGTTCAAGAAAAAGGCAGCAGAAGTTTCTCCCCCACACCTCCATCCTGCCAGTTCCTCACAGACCTCCTACATCCTGTGCCCCTCCCAACTTCATGTCCACTATTTTCTTAAGATAGCACATTGGGTCCAATTGATGCTGCCCGTATGTGCATGGGTGTGGAGATAGCCATTGACTGAACCATGAACAACTTGCTGGGTTACAGTTCCACCAGCCATCAGTTGCCAATGAATCCCCAGCTAGGGGTAAGGCCTCATGAGCTCCTCCCCCATCCATGCAGGAATAATGGCCAGCTTGATCTGGTGCAAGTTTTATACAGGCAACCAATGTGGCTTGGAGTTCATGTGTGCAGTGCTCATGGCGCATGCAGATGATGATGCGGTGCTCAGGGCAGGGAGAGAAGCAGAGACCACGAAGGAACACTTCCTGCTTTGCTTCCAGGCTCACTGACATCAAACAAACTTTTTTTTTTTTAAATTTTTAGATTATTTTATTTTCATGTTGATGAGCATTTTGCCTACATGTATGTATGTGCACGCATGGGTGTCTGGTAGCTTTGGAGGTCAGAAGGTGTCATCAGGCTTGATTCTATATAGTAAGACAGAATACATGACAACATGACATTACCCCAATTTTCATAAACGCTTTGAGACTTTCTCTGAGCTCCAATATATAGTCTATTTTAAGGATGCTTCCATGACCTGCTAAGAAGAATGAAAATTCTATAGTGTTTGAAATCTTCTATAGATATATGTCAGTCCATTCAACCTATGGTGCAGTTTAACTCTGATGTTCTTTGTTGATTTTTTTTTGTGCAGTTGGTCTGTTGATGGCCGAAAGTTTATTTCAGCTGAGGTTGGTTGTCTCAAGTACTTCTGTCTCTTTACTGAATCCACTTTTTAATATATTGAATTATTGTTATTATTTCTATTAGCCAATTGTTTGCGTTTTCTCAGATGCCAATCAGAACTGTATCCCTTTCCTCTTTAACTTTAGGTGGGTGTTTGTGTTTTCTCTGAACTACTTAAACTCTTTAAAGATGTTTTAACTGTTGTTTTAGTCTATCTTGGGATTCATCTGGGTTGTTGTCATCGGAGATCATTACTATAGGACTAAGGGTCTTGGGGGGTGGGGTGAATATAATGTGTTAGTCTTTCATATCACTTGTGATTTCATGATGGGATCTGGGCATCTGGAGTTTTGGTGGTGGCTGTAATCATTTATGTTGAGTGATTGGTTTTGGTTTTGGTTTTGGTTTTGATTTTTATCCTGCCTTGGTTGGTTTTGGATCAGGTGGGAGGTGCTGAAGGCTCAGACTTTCAGAAACTTGGTGCTGATTTGTGTGTGGGAAGGCTAGGTTGATTCCAGGTTAGTGGCTACTGTGGGGTCACAGGCTTACTACTGGCTGCACATGGGGCTGATTAAATAAGACCCACAGACTAGTAATCCAACAAGCAGAACCAAGGAGCCTTACTAGAAGTGGCCATTGGCTGGATCATTAGCCTGGCTGCTTGGACTAGGTCCTGAGCAAATGACATGTTTTCTGCCAAATTTTACCTGATTACTTTTCCTGTTTTTATTACACTGACTTAAATTTCTAGTACTATGTTGAATAAGTATCTTGAGAACAGGCACTTATATGTTCCTGATCTTAGCAGAAAAACATTTTTATTTTTCCACTAAGTACTAAGTTAACGGACTTCTTGTGTTAACATTTTTGGTCAAGTTGAAAAAGTACAAATTACATTTCATTGACTCATTAAGCTATTATGATCAATGGATTTTTACATATTGTCAACTACTTTCTCTATGTTAATTGACAGGGCAATGATTTTTGTAATTGGAAAAATATTATGGTACATTGAAATAATTACTATACAAATATTTAACCAGTCTTTCATCAGTGTAATAAAACAAACTGGGTCATAGCATTAAAATCCTTTTATGTTTTATGTATTTCTGAGTTTTATTTGCTAATGTTTAGCAAAGGAATTTTGTATTAAGATGGAATTTAGTTTAGTTTTTGTCTCTTTCTCAAACACACACACACACACACACACACACACACACACACACACACACAGTCTTTTCCTGACTTTGAAAGCATGTAATTTTTTTTTTCATTATTCAAGTTAGGGCATTTTCTTTCTTCTTCTCTGGACCAGATTGCAAAGGCCTGAAATGGGCATTAATTGTTTTAGAGCATTTGGTAGAATGCTCTTCAAGGAAGCCCCCTGAGCATGGAGATTTGGGGAGGAAAGAAAGTCAAATTCAAGTTTCAGGGAAAAGAGATTGCAGTTCAATTCTCTTCATAATTACGAGGCTACTCACATTATGAATTTTAACTTTGGTAAGGTCTGGAGTCGTATGCTTCTGGGAGAGTGAATTCCTATCTTATATTAAATTTGCAAACACTGCTATTTCCAATGTTCTCCAGTTCTTATGGTACTTTATATTTCAAAGTCAACTAGTGATAGACTTTAATTAATTCTTCAGCATTGTAATGTATGTCTATATCTTTTGTCCTTTATCAACCATCTTAGTAACTGTCAATTTTATTGATTTCTTGCTAAAGAAATATCTACCTTCAGGTGTCTTTGTTTTTCTCATTGCTATGTAATCGATTTGAGGATCTTAATTCTTCTTAACGTATTCATTAAGTAATAAAAAGAATCAACATTGTTTGGGTATTATTCTGTAAATTTCAATGTATTACGCATTCATCTTAACTCAATTTAATATTTTTTTCAATGTGCTTCCCGTCTTAGTTACTGTTCTATTACTATAAAGAGACACTGTGAACAAAGCAACTCTTATACAAGAAAGCATTTAATTAGTGCTTACAGCTTTAGAGAATTAGCCTGACGGGGAACAGACAGGTATAGTGCTGGAGTCACAGGTAAGAGTTTTCCATCCTGATCCACAGACAGTAGGGAGAAAGGCAGAGGCAGAGACACAGAGAGACTGGGCATGAGGTGGGCTTCTAAAACATCAAAACCCACTCCCAGCGAGTCTCATCTCCTCCCAAAAGGCTACATCTCCTAATCCTTCTTGAGCAGCTCCACTAAATAGGGACAAAACTCAAACATAGAAACCTGTGGGAGCCATTCTCATTCAAACCACCACACTTCCTTCGGGATTTCCGTATTGAACAATCCATGGATGAGTTAAAATTTAGTTAGTATTTAATCAGGTGTGTACTCTCATGTTGTTTTTCTGTGGTAGAGACCTAGTTTTGCCTTTACTGTGGCTAGAGAATAAGTTGCATGGTTTCAATTCTGTTAACATTGCTGGAATGTATGTTGTAGTCAGGGATATAGTCTTGATCTTGATATGTTTCCCACCGTAGTAGGAAAGAATGTGTTTTCTTCCCTTGAGGTGGACTGGATATTTTTATGTGGGAGTGTAATGGCTTCTGGGACATTAATAATGTCCTGATTTCTCCAGTTAGTTATAGAGGGGTTTGCTGAGGTTCCCAGTTATAACTGTGTATGTACCCATTTTATCTCTGTCAGCTCCTTGTGTGTGTGTGTGTGTGTGTCTGTGTGTGTGTCTGTGTGTGTCTGTGTGTCTGTGTGTGTGTGTGTGCATGAAAATTATAGCTGTTTTCCTTAGTGAGTATATTGAAACTAATAAAGTTTCTTGGTGTACCTGTCCTTTTACCATAATTATTTTGTTTTGATTATTTATCATGTAGAGCATTCTTCTTTTCATGGGTAGTTTCCTTCACATTAATGCTTGCTTTATTTTATATTCTATAGTAACTCCTTTCTTTCAGCATTTACACGATATACCTTTGTGTGCACTGTTTTTCAGACTGCTGATATATTTATATTTAAAATGAGGGGGGTTGCAAGGAGTTTACTGATGGCTCATGTTTTAATTATAGTCTGAGAAATTTGACCTCTAGCTACTATATTGAAATTATTGTGCATAATTCCCTGGGTGAGAAGTTAAGACTTAAATGCACAATTTCATTTTTGTTGTCTATCTCTTTTTACTTGTTATTCAGCTTTCTTTTCTTGCACTTCTATGTATAGTAGTTTTATTGTTGTTCTATTTTTTTTTAAGAATTATAGTTCCATAGTCTTTCCTAAAGATGTTTAGCAGTTTTCTTCATATTATATACATAACATCACAGTCTCTATGTGCCATTATATCACTTGTTGATGTAAAATCTAGAAACCCAATGTCTTTGGTCTTTTTCTAGCCTTCATCCCATCATTATAACATGGATGTGGTAAACAGTCATGTAAGGTGCACTGAGAACCACATTTGACAGCACTACATTCTGCTTCACTTCCCACAATTGTTTACAGCTCTCAGCAGAGAGTGGTGTTCAAGTATCCGGGTTGGTGATTTCTTTTCTATTTTCAGAACTTCCTTAAGTCATTCTTACAAGGTAGGTCGCATGGTGAGTGACATTCTTAGTTTTCTTCTGGGTGAGAACTTTTGCATTTCCTCCCCTCTGGAAGCATATTTCCCATGAAGGGATTTCTGGCTGAGAGTTGGTTTTTGCAGCACTTGAAAAATATTGTCATTTCCTTCTGGCTTCTGTGACCTCTGAGGAGAAATCTTCTAAAATGTGAATTAAATTGTCTACTCTAGGTGCTGTTTTCTTTCAGTTTTTAAGGTATTTTTTGGTGACTTATTTTTAGGAATATGATTATGATCTTCTCTGGGATGGATTTCCTTAGGTGTGTCACAATCAGGCTTCCTTTGGTGCTTCGAAGTCCGTTAGTTTATGTTCTGCTAAAATTGGGAGATTGGCAGTCTTTCTTTTTGAAGCATGTTTTGGGCTTCTCCTTCCTCATGCATTTACTTCCATAGTAAAGAATTTGCAAAGTATCGATCCAGCCCCTCTGCTGTCTTCTTATCTGCTGCTCACTGGTAGCCTGTGTCCCTTCTCTGTTTCTTGTCAGTCCCCCCTCCTTAAAGTCTTTCCTTCAGCTTCCATGTCACCACTATCCTTTCCTTTTCCCATTATCTCTTCCTTTTAGATCTTTCCTTCACTCCCATGGTCTTCTTTCTGTGTTCATATCCCCCCTCTCTCTCTGTCTCGCTCTCTCTCTGTGTCTGTCTGTCTCTCTCTCTCTTGCACATGTGCACACACACAGATTCCTAGACTCTAATAGCTGTCCTGTCACTTGTTTTGTTTAACATAATAATCTTCAATTCTAACCATCTTTCCACAAATGTAATTTCACTTTTCTTTGAAGTTGGATATAATGAGAGTATCCTCTGGCATGTTGATTTAGAATCCTTTGGGTATATATTTAGGAGTGTTTCTGGGGTTGTTTTATTGTTGTTTGTTTTTTATTAAACCACCACATTGATGCTCATAATGGCTGCTTATTTACATTCCTACCAGAGGCATCTGCACATTCCTCAATCCTTACATCTTCACCAGCATCTGATCATCTATTTTAGCATAGTTTTCCATGCCATACTTCTTAGTATTGAAAGCATTTGCTATTTGGCACATGGGTTGTCAGGTTATAAAATTATGGATTTTACTGAAGTTTCCTTTACCAGCTAGGTGTCCCTGTCATGACCCTGGCAAGGCAACTAGGTAAGACGGTTATTTTCTTATTAACTCCAGGCATGGTAATGTTACTGATAGTTGAGGATCTAAGTCTAGGAGTTTAATGTTCTTGGCCTTTTTACCAAAGAATTGAAAATAAAGGTCCATGCAGACTTATAAAAGAAACAAGGTAACTTTATTGGGAGAGAAGCAACAGTGCAAATTAAATAGAGGTACATGGTGTAGACTGATGGGGGAGTCACAAATGTGATTGCACCCCAGTGTACATATTACTATTCAGGGTTTCATTTTATGGGAGCTGAAGAAAGGAAGAGATGGGTATTAATGAGCTACAGTTTGGGTGGTTCTCTGTTTTTATTGCCAGATTTAGCTATAAACTTACCTCTCTGATGTGCATGTTCCTTCCCATAATGCATCTGCTTTTACTCATATGCATCCTCAGTTATGTATAGGTATAAGGTGATAAATGGTGGATTTTCTCCAAAAGGTTCTAAGAGCATATGGTTTTGCCTTACTGCATATGCACTCAAAACTAGTTCATACCAGGATATGTTTGGCATACACATGACAGCATACACATTGCCAGGCTTTGGGAAATATACATGATTGCTAAGGAACTAGAGAATGTATAGCCTGATAAAGGTTGGCAGTTAAGGAATATAGAGGTGAATTATTTAGAGAGGGGTGTGTGTACACAGTATGTGGTGGTTAAGGAACTAGTCTGTAAAGTGCATTTTTGCAAATAGAAAGTGGGCACATAACCCTGAACCAAATGGAAATCCCAAGCTAAGATACCTCCTATACTTGCTGCCTCAATAAGATACTGGCTTTATCTTGTTTTCCTCCATTAATAAATAAGATAAGGTACTTTTGAAGTGGTTATAGGCATTGTGGTTTCCCAAAAGATCTTTCCTGATCACAGGCGCCTTTTTAGGTTGGCAGAATAGACCTTCCTGGTATTTCTTGCTATGTGACCTCCATGGACCTGCAAGTTGACAGTGTCCTTACTACTGCTGAGCAATTCTTTGTTAGTACAATCCTAGAAATGAGGAAAGGAGTCTCACCACATAGCTCTCATCTCCTCTTTGGGGTATGGCCTAGTGATGGTCAAGCAGCAGTGAACGTCCTGTTTCTCCGCTGGTCATGCCCCACAAGGTGATTGGAGAGCAATGATACAGGTATGGAGACATTGGCACCACTGACATCAAAGAAGTTGGTGCTGTTATTTTCTGATCTTCAGTAACATTTGACCACAGTCAAACGATCATTCCCTAAGGATCTCTTTGTAGGCAGCATTTTTCCTTATCCTCTGGGGGGTTTTTGTCTGCTCCCATTGACATTTCTAGATTGCTAGCTTCATCAGCTCCAAGACCAGAATGTATGAGAGAGAAGGGAAGTTTGTGTTCATCTCAGATCTGTCCTCCTTTGTCTGTGCAGTCTAGATGACTCTGGCTGACCTGTGTTCTTTCTCTAGTTTTACCCATCTGCCTTATGTGTGAGGCTGATGTAGGTAGTTGATCTTACTGGGCACTAGGATATGTATATCCTGGCTTGTGCCCCCAAGTAAAAGTCCTCTCCTATCTCTTAACTGAGGCAAGAGGATTATCTATCTCCTTATTTGTTAGCATAAATGATCTAAAGCCTATGATGATACTTCCTGCCCTCTGATTATCTTCTCTATCTGTCGTCATATAAATTCTTCTCTGCCTTCTAGTAAAATAACTTGTTATGACTTTACCCTTTAGAAAAGATTTCATAGCCTGGCGGTGGTGGCACATGCCTTTAATCCCAGCACTCGGGAGGCAGAAGCAGACAGATTTCTGAATTTGAGGCCAGTCTGGTCTACAAAGTGAGTTCCAGGACAGCCAGGGCTATACAGAGAAACCCTGTCTCGAAACAAAACAAAACAACAACAACAAAAAAGATTTAAAGATTTCATTTACATAGAAATTGAGAACAAAATATCTATAATTCACAACCTCTTTTCCTTTTACTTATACTTTGCATTAGCTGGATTACTTGTTATATTTAATGAGAAGACATTTGTGTGTGCTATGAATTATCCATAGCTTAGTTTCTTCTTCAAATGTCTCTTTTCTTTCACTTCTCAGATCCAAGCACAACACCATACACCATTGTCTCACATCAGCATGTCTCCTTACATGTCTTTGGCTCTGACAGTTTCTCATAATTCCCATATTTAATGACATTGACAGCTCAGAGAATTAATATTGATTATCATATGATCATACCATACCAACTGTGCATGCTATTAATATGACTTTGATTCCGACCTTAGGCATCTTGTCAAACTTATGTTTAATGAGATTTCTGTAATGTAATGTTTTCTTTTTCTTTATTTCCATACTATATGAGAGAAAGTCATTTTGCATAGACAAAGTATCTACATAAATTATTTGGAATTCCTCTACACAAGATATTTGTTTCTTAGTCCCTGTCTTAGTTTATTTTCCTGCTGCTGTATGAAGTACTCTGAGCAAAGAAACTTAATGGGAAAAGGGTTGCTCCTGGCACTTGGTACAAGGGTATAATCCTTCATGGCAGGTACGGCAAGGGCCAGGAACTCGAAAGCAGCTGGTGACATCACATTCATAACCAGAAAGCAGAGAGGAGTGAATTCATTCTGCAGCTCATTCTTCTTCCTCTGCCTACACAGTCCAGGAGTCTAAGGCATGGAATGATGCCACCCTACAGTGAGCACATTTTCTCAGCTCAATCAACAAAGTCAGGCAAACCCCTCACAAGAAGGCCAGCTGCTTGTCGCTCAGGTGACTCTCTAGCTTCATCAAGTTGACAGCACTAACCACTGATGTCCCACTTGTAGTCACTTACTGTTATCAATGTAGATATACTTCTGAATGCATGGTTTACTCAGAATATAGTTAATTTTGGTGACTGTCCCACGTGTCATCGAAAAGAATAACTGTTCTGCTGTTGTTGAAAAATATTGGGTCGATATTAATTGAAACAAATTAACTGATGGTGCCGTTTTAATCAGCTATATCTTTATTTTGTCTATTGAGTGTGTAAATTACTAAAAGGTCAGTAGTGAAAAATCACCAACTAGAAGAGTGGATTCGTCAGTTCCTCCCTCATTCCTACTGAAAATTGCATTATATATTTTGACATTGTTGTTGGTAGGTAGCTACATGTTAAGGATAGTTGTATCTTCTTGGATATTTTAATTACTGTACAACATCCCTGTGTATTCATATTCAAATTCCTTTTGCCCTGGATCAGGTTTGATGAGAGTAATTGGTTATTTCAGCATTGTTTTGATAACAATGAGCACAGCACAACCTTTTCCGTTCTTTGATGTTTAATTTAGCAGTGTCTTTCAATAGGATAGGGATATAGCTGATTTTGTTTTATCCACTGTGGCCCATGCTTCTCCTTGGTATTATCTAGGCCATTAAGTAATCATACTTAGATTTGAATTAATGTCTACTTCTTTGTGCCATTTTCCATGCCTTATAATTATTCTGCTTCCTTTTGCATTGCCCCAACTTTTTATGGATTATTAATATGATCTAATTCTCTTTCCCTTCTCAGTCTCTAGATCTTACTAATATTAAAAATAGTTTCCTTAGGTAATATCTTATTTCTTTTCCCTAAATAATGCATTTTCAGATGACTTCCAGCAGTGATTCCCCTAGGTCTGTTTATCTGAGAATGTATTTACTCTTCACTTTTGAAGGATCTTTTATAAAAATTCTACATTGCTGATTTTTTCATTGACTTGGTTTTCATTTTTTTAAATATCCCACTCCACTCCATTTAGACTGATGTGCATCATGTTTCATAACTTAGACCCGGGTTTTAATACCAAACTTTAGAGATATTAAACCTTATTGCTTTGTTTCCTTGCTCTCTTTCTTCGTATTTTTATATTCTAGTTTGTGTGTGTGTGTGTGTGTGTGTGTGTGTGTGTGTGTGTGTGTGTGTTAAGCCTTGTGATATTGTCCCACTGTTCTTGGATATTGCGTTCTCTTTTGTTCAATTACCTTTTTATTAATTTTTTTCTATTAATTAATTTATTCACGTTATATCCTGATCACATCCCATTTCTCCTCCCAGTCCCCCCTCACACAGTCCATACCCCATACTTCTCTCCTTCTCCTCTAAGGGAAACCACCCCTGGGCACCATCTCACACTGGCACATCAAGTTGCTATACAACTGGGCACAGCCTCTCCCATTGAGACCAGACAAGGCAGCCCAGTTAGGGGAATAGGATGCACATGTAGGCAACAGAGTCAGGGTGAGCTTCTGCTCCAGTTGTTATGGGACCCACATGAAGACCAAGCTGTGCATCTGCTACATGAGTGTGTGTGGGAGGGTGTTAAGTCCTGCTTATGTATGTTCTTTGGTTGCGGGTTCAGTCTCTGGAAGCCTCCAAGGGCACAAGTTAGTTGACTCTGTCGATCATCCTGTGAAGTTCTTATCTCTTTAATCCTGCCCTAAATTCTTCCACAAGAGTCCCCAAGCTCTGTCCAATGTTTGGCTATGGGTCTCTGCATCTGTTTTGATCAGTTACTGAGTGGAGTTTCTCAGATGACAGTTATGCTTGGTTCCTGTCTGCAAGCATTAATAGTTTTGGGGATTGATTCTTGCCCATGGAATGTGTCTAAATGGATAAAGGAAATGTGATTCATTTACACAATGGACTACTCAGCTATCAAAACCAAGAACGTCATGAAACTTGTGGGCCAATGGATGGAAGTAGAAAATATCCTGAGTGAGGTAACCCAGACACAAAAGGACATGTGTGGCATATACTTACTTATAAGTAGATATTAGCCATAAAGTACAGGATACTCAAACTACAATCCACAGATCCAAAGAAGCTAAATAACAAGGAGAGCCCAAGGAAAGATGCTTGAATCTCACTCAGAAGGGGAAATAAAATAGTCATAGGGAGGTGGGCAGAGGGAACAGGTGGGAGAGGGGTGAAGAGAGTAACAGGGGTGTGTGTGTGGGAAATCAGGTGTGGGGAGACCCAGGAAGAAAGGGCATGGAGAATGAATGGAAATGGGGGATGCATATCTAAAGCCTGCTAGAGACCTCAATGGGGGAGGCTCCAGAGAGTCTATGTGGGTGACACTGGCTGAAACTCCTAGCAGTGGTGGATACAGAGCATGAGGTGACCACCTCCTTTACCCAGGCAGGACTCCCACTGGAGGAGTAAGGACACCAACTGACCCACAAAAACTTCAGCCTAAAATTTGCCCTGCCTACAAGAAGTTCAGGGACAAACATGGAAGCAAAGACCGAGGGCATGGCCAACCAGTGACAGACCCAACTTGATCAAAGTTTTTATTTACTTTATATCTTAATTGCAGCTTCCCCACCTAGTCTCTCTCTCTCACTATTCCCCTCCCCCACATCCACCCATCTTCCCCCTTTCTGAGGAAAAGGGGAGAACTCCCATGGATATCAACCAGTCTTGGCATAGTAAATGACAGTAAGACTAGGTGCATCTTCTACTGAGGCTAGACAAGGAAGCCCAGTGAGGGGAAAGGAATCCAAAGGCAGGCAGTGCAGTCAGAGACAGCCCCTGCTCCTGCATGGGATCCCAGCTGCACAACTGCGACATAAGTGCAGAGGGCCAAGGCCTGTATTATGCACGCTCTCTGGCTGGCTGCTCAGTTTCTATGAGACTATAGGCCCTGGTTAGTTAATTCTGCAGGGTGTGTGTGTGTGAGTGTGAGTGAGAGTGTGTGTGTGAGAGTGTGGGTGTGAGTGTGTGTGTATGTGTATCCTTTACTCCCCTCCCCCCATCCCTTCAATCCTTACTCCTCTTCCACAGAGTTCCCTACGCTTCACATAATATTTGCCTGTGGGTCTTTGCATCAGTTTCCATCAGTTGTTGGGTGAAGCTTCTCTGATGTTAGGCTCCTGTCTGCAACTATAGCAGAATATCATTAATAGTGTCAAGGGACCCATGGAATAGGTCTCAAGCTAGTCCAGTCATTGGTTGGCCCTTCCCTCAAATTCTGCTTTATCTTGTAGGCATACCCCTGCATATCTTATAGGCAAGTTTTGTGGGCTCGGTTGGTATCTCAATCTCTCCACTAGAAGTCTTTCCTGGTTGCAGGAGATGGGCAGTTCAGGTTCCATATCCCCATTGCTAGTAGTCTTAGCTAGGGTCACCCTCATAGATTCCTTTTGAGTTTCCATTGTCATAGGCTTCCAGCTCGTCTAACTGCGCACTCACTATAACTGTATGCTCACTATAATTGTATATTCACTATTACTGTGAGCTCCTCCCCCACACCCACCCAAATCCAGTTGTCTCTTTCAGTACTCTGTCCCTTTGGCCTCTCCCTACCTCATCCCTACCCTCATTCCCATCCATACCCCTCTCCCACCCAGCCCTCTTCTTCCATCTACCCCCAATATATAGTATGATTATCCTGTATTTTATGACTAATATTCACTTATAAAAGAATACATACCATGTTTGTCTTTCTGGGTCTGGATTACCCCACTCAGGATGATATTTTCTAGCTCTTTCCATTTGCCTGCAAATTTCATGATCTCATTGTTTTCAATGGCTGAGTAGTGCTCCATTGTGTAAATGCACAACATTTTCTTTATCTTCAATTGAGCGACATCTAGGTTGTTTCCAGTTTCTGTCTATACCAATAAAGGTACTTTGAACACAGTTGAGCAAGTATCCTTGTGGTATGTTGGAGCATCTTTTGGGTATATGCCCAGGAGTGGTATAGCTGGGTCTTGAGATATATCTCTTTCCAATTTTCTGAGAAACTGCCAAATTTATTTCTAAAGTGGTTGTACAAGGTTGTATTCCCACCAGAAATGGAGGGGTTTTCCCCTGGCTCCACATACTTGATAGCATGAGCTGTCACTTGGGTTTTTGATCTTAGCCATTCTAAAGGGTATAAGATAGAATCTCAAAGTTGTTTTGATTTGCATTTTCCTGATGATAAGGATGTTGAACATTTCTTTAAGTGCTTCTAGGCCATTAGATTCTCTATTGCTGAGAATTCTGTTTAGATGTGTACCACATTTTTAATCGGGTTATTGGGTTTTCTGATGTTTAATTCCTTGAATTTTTTTTTTTATATATTTTGGATGTCAGCCCTCAGTCAGATGTAGAGTTAGTGAATTTTACCCAATCTGTAAGCTGCTGTTTTGTCCTATTGCCAGTGTCCTTTACCTTGCAAAAGCTTTATAGTTTCATAATGTCCCATTTACGAATTGTTGATCTCAGTGCCTGAGCTACTGGTGTTCTGTTCAGGAAATTGTTTCCTATGCCAATATATTCAAGGGTATTCCCCACTTTCTTCTCTATAAGATTTAGTGTAGCTGGTTTTATTTTGAGGTCTTTGATCCACTTAGACTTGAAGGTGCACAGGGTAATGAATATAAATCTATTTTTATTCTTCTGCATGAAGACATCCAGTTAGAACAGCACCATTTGTTGAAGATGCTTCCCCACTTTATGCTTTTGGCCTCTTTGTCAAAAATTAAATATCCATGAGTGTGCTGATTTATTCTGGTTATTTGATTCCATTCCATTGGTCAACCTGTCTGTTTCTGATGAGAGTAACATGCAGTTTTTGTTACTATTGCTCTCTGGTGCAGCTTGAAATCAGGGACGGTGATACCTCTAGAAGTTCTTTCTTTGTACAAAATTATAAAATACTAATGCTATCCTGGAGGGTTTTTTCTTTCTTATGAAGATGAATATTTTTCTTTCAATGACTGTAAAAATTTGTGTTAGAATTTTAATGGGTATTGTGTTGAATCTGTAGGTTGCTTTGAGTAGGATGGCCATTTTTATTAACTATGTTCATCCTACTGATCCATGAGCATGGCAGATCTTTGGATATCTTCTTCAATTTCTTTCTTCCAAGATTTGAATTTCTTTTCATATCGGCCTTTCATTTGTTTGGTTAGACTTACACCAACATATTTTATATTATTTGTGGCTATTGCCAAGGGTGTTGTTTCCTTATTTCTTTCTCAGCCTGCGTATCATTTATATAAAGTAGGGCTACTGACTTTTTGAGTTAACTTTGTATCCAGCCCCTTTGCTGAAGTTGTTTATCAGCTGTAGTACTTCTCCATAGAATTTGGGGGTTCACTTGTATACTATTCTATCATCTGAGACTAGTGTTACACTGACCTCTTCCTTTCCAATTCATATCCCCACTGATCTACTTTAGTTGTAATATTGCTCTAGCTAGAACATCCATTGAATAGATATGAAGAGAGAGGGCAGCCTCATCTTTCCTTGATTTTAGTGGAATTGCTCTTAAGTTTCTCTCCATTTAATTTGATATTGGCTATTGTCTTGCTGTATATTGCTTTTATTGTGTTTAGGTATGGGCCTGGTATCCCTAATCTCTCCAAGATTTTTACCGTGAAGGGGTGTTAGATTTTGTCAAAAGCTTTTCAGCATCTAGTGAAATGATCATGTGTTTTTTTCCTTCCAGTTTGTTTATATGGTGGATTACATTGATGGATTTTCATATTTTGAAGCATTCCCACATCTTTGTTATGAACTCTCCTTGATCATGGTGGATTGGTAATTTTTACGTGTTCATGAATTTGGTTTGTGGGTATTTTCTTGAGTATTTTTGGATCAAAGTTCATAAGAGAGATTGGTTTTAAATTACCTTACTTTGTTGAGTCTGGTGTAGCTTAGGTTTTAGGGTGACTGTTGCCTCAGAAAATGAATTTGGCAGTGTTCCTTCTGTTCCCATTTTGTGAGTTAATTCAAGGAGTATTGGTATTAGCTGATCTATAAAGGTCTGGTAGAAATCGGCACTAAAACCATCTGACTCAGAGATATTTTTCCCCCATTGGAAGATTTTAATGACTGCTTCTATTTCCTTAGGGGTTATAGGCTTATTTAGATTGTCCACCTGATCATGATTTAGCTTTGGTAATCGGTATCTATCAAGAAAATCATCAATTTCATTTGGATTTTATAATTTTGTGCAGTATAGGTTTTTAATGTATGACCTAATGGTTCTTTGGATTTCTCAGTATCTGATGTTATTTCCCCCTTTCAGTTCTGATTTTGTTAATTTGGATATTCTTTTAGTTACTGTGGCTAAGGGTTTGTTTGAAAACCTTGTTGATTTTCTCAAAGAACCAACTCTGTTCCATTGATTCTTTATAATGTTCTCTTTGTTTCTAATTTATTGAATTCAGCCCTGAATTTGATTATTTCCTGCTGTCTACTACTCTTAGGTGTGTTTGCTTCTTATTGTTCTAGAACTTTCAAGTGTCTTCCTAAGTCTCTAGTATGAGATCTCAATAATTTTGGTTTATGAAGGCACTAAGTGCTTCATGACCTTTCCTCTTGGCACTGCTTTCATTGTGTCCTCTTGGCACTGCTTTCATTGTGTCCTGTAAGTTTAGGGGTGTTGTACATTCATTTTCACTGAATTCTAGACAGTCTTTAGTTTTTTCCTTTATTTTTTCCTTGCCCCTCAGTGTCGTTGAGTAGAGATTTTCAGTTTCCATGAGTTTTAGGCTTTCTTCTGTTTCTGTTGTTGTTGTTGACGTCCAGTTTTAATCTGTGGTGGTCTGGTAAGATGCAAGAGATTACTTCAAGACAATTACTTCTTGTATCTGTTGGTGATTGCTTTGTTACTGCACATATGGCCAGTTTTAGAGAAGCTTCGGTGAGGTGCCGATAAGGAGGTATCTTCTTTTGTGTTTGGGTGAAATGCTCTTTAGGTATCAGTTTGGTCCATTTGAGTCACAATAGCTGTTCCATTATTTCTCTGTTTAGTTTCTGTCTTCATTACCTATCCACTGGTGAAAGTAGGATGTTGATATCTCCCACTGCTAATGGGTGGGGTTCAATGTGTGATTTAAGCCTCAGTAATGTTTCTTTTACAATTGTGGGTGCCCTTACATTTGGGGCCCAGAGATTCAGAACTGAGACATCATCTTGGTGGACTTTTCCTTTGATGACTATGAAGTATCCTTTCCCATCTCTTTTGCTTCATTTTGATTGGAAGTTTATTTTATTAGATATTATAATGCCCACTCCAACTTTCTTCTTGGCCCCATTAGCTTGGAAAATCTTTTTCTTTTTCTTTTAAGCATATTTTTTTGATCAGTTCTTGTTTATATCATTCATTTTTTTTTTGTTGTTATTGTTGTTGAATAGCTAAAAAGGATTGGCAGTTTGGGAGGCAATTAAGAATGCACCATTCCTTTATAGTTTACTTTGAACCCTACTTCCTGTTTCCTTGGTATCATTTCAAAGGGAAGTGTCACAATTGCCCTTTATTACAATTTAAGATATCATGTGAGAGATGGAGCCTTCAAGCTATGTTGTAGGCCATTAAGGGAAAGCATCTTGTTGAATTCCATTTTTTTTGCACCGGGTGAAGACTAACATCCTGATTTACCATTGACTCCTGACTTAAGAGTTAATGCAGATCACCTGCCAATCATCTCTCTAGTACACTACCTTTCAGGAAAATTGGTTCATCTAAAAGCATGCTAAAGATATGGGGGGGATAATTATCCCTATAAAGAAATAATGTACTTATAAGTCTCATCGTCTATGCAGTTGCTTAAAGAACTTTACTGCTAAGCCTGCCTGCTGCCTGCCTGCCTGCTTTTGTGAGTTTTAACTAACTCAGAAGGCATCTCTTTTCCTTCATTCTTTCTCCTTTTCAATCTGACCTCAAAAGACAAAAAATTATCTTTTCTCTTTTTCACCTCTCTTTTTGCAGCAGCTGGTAAGATTTACAGCTTTCCTGCTGATATTTTTTTTCTCTCAAACCCTAATAAAATTGTTCATGAGCTAAGTCCCATATTTGTTTAGAAAATCCTTCATTAACAAGACTAAGAACCTTCAAAGCAAACCCAATAACTGTCCCATATTACCTGTTCTCCTCTTTTAGAAGTTCAATGTAGTCATGGGTATTATCAGTTCCTTGTCTGATATCCTAAAACCTATGCTTATTTTTCTCTTCAGGCATTGCTTTCTCTCGCCTTTTAATCTATCTTATCATTTTATTGTTGGTGAAAACAGACAGCAGCTGTTATGAAACAGGAGCAGTAGACCAGCTTGAGATGTAAATCAGCCAGACTGGGAGATAGGCTGAACTTAGTAATTGCCAACCCTGTGAGAAGTAGAGGTTTTAGTTTCTCTAGTGTACTAGTCTTTGTCTCTTGTTCTGGGATTTCTCTTAAAAATGTACTCTTTAAAAAGTCTAAGGCATGCAGCTGTCTTCAGTACATAGTCAAGTCCGTTGTTACTATGTTAGAATCCTGATGTGACTGAGAGAAAGAATAGCAGGAAGAGAAGTGTTCTAGAACCTGTGGTCAAGCATCTGTCTTCATGTTTTTGTGTATTTCTTTAGGGAAAGAGTGAATGTCTTTAACAGTGTAAAGATAAACTATCTCACACAATATTCCAAATTAAACCATCATTATGTCATGTCTGTGTCTACAAACTAAGGTAAATTTTAAAAGATCAATATTTCAACTGGAGCTATTGCCACAGAAAAATAAATTATGGGAATTAACCTAGTTTGCGTCTAGGTTGTTGTTATAAAAATGGTGAACAAAAACAAGTAGAGAAAGAAAGGATTAATTTGGCTCACAGTTTCTAGTCCATCATGTAGGCAAAACCAGGAACCTGGAAAGGTGGTGTTGCTACAGTAGGCCGGGCCCTCCTGTATCAATGGGCAATCAAAAAGTACACTGTAGACATGCCTACCGTCTCATGAGATGAATTCAATCCTTCAGTTAAGATTTCCTTATCCCAGAGGGGTCAAATTGACAACCAAGATTAGGTTATTTATTATAGGTATGTGTTCTTATGTTCACAGCATAGGTGGAAATACAGGGGGATAGACAAGAAGTTGTACTGACAAGTTCTAACTCCACAAACACTGAGCAATCACTATTACTATTACTATTACTATACTACTACTACTACTTTCATTATTATTATTATTAATTTCCTGACACATGAAGATGAAGTTCTGACTCTTGAATTAGCATGGCACCCATGCTACCCCCAGGCATCATTTTCCTCTTCTTTCTCCAACTCCTCAGACAATTCACACCCTGAGATGGACAGCCAATGCTTTACAATGTACAAGCATTTCGTGAAGCTGAATTCTTACTTTGTGCAGACAATGGTATAGTTTAGATTGGGTGGTAAGCTCTTCCTGGACTGCAGGTACCTTTGAAGGCTTTGCTGTCGATGATGTAAACGATGTCAATGGTAACCAGACAGGTGGGCATAGTGCCTCCTCCTCTAGTCCCCTCCCCAACAAAAATATTAAGCTAAAACTCTAGTATATATGATCTTAGTTCCACAGTAAAGAAGCGTTAATGTAGACAAATAGAAGGTGTTTTCTTTGAGCAGCTACCTGGCAACAGTTTGGAGACGCTCTTTCATAATGGTTTGAATAATTGAGTACACCCTCCACGATACAAGATCTCCAGGCTGATAAACAGAAATTGTGTAACAGTAATTTGCTCAGCCCTGAGTCATGTTCCATGTTTTCTCCACCCTTCTTAAAAAGAGAGAGAGAGAACCAAAATAGGAGATTTGCAAAATGATCTAAGAATCGTGATTGGCTTATGGATTTTGACCTGTCATTGATGGAAAGGACTTTAGTCTTAAACTGCATGGTTATTTTGTTTTGTTTTGCAGGGATCTTGATCGGGTTTTAAGGTTTATCCAGTGGCACATTCTCATGTGACTCACTAAGAATGCCAGTGGCTGGCTTTCCCTTCGATCTCTCGTATAATTTAAGTTATATGCAAGAGTTTGGGGGAAACCATGAAAAAAATCTGACTTAATCAGATTATTTTTTGAGTTACCTTAACTGTCAGCAAAATTTCAAGACAAGTAAGGCAAGACAGTTCAAAGCAAGGGTATATCATACAATTAATAGACGACTCCACACAGCTAGTGACTTTAAATAGATGCTTAAGCTGCCATGGCTATAGCAGGATTCTATATGTGAAGTCCTGCTTGATGTACCTTTCAATAGAAGTCGATATTATTTGGTATGCTTTTTTTTTTTTGCTTTCATTTTGGTACAGGCAAGCAGTAACGTTTACAATTTTTTCTTGGTGAATGTGTGTGTGTGTGTGTGTGTGTGTGTGATGTGTATAGTTTGTTTGTGTGAGTGAAGACACAGGAGTGCCATTGCAAGTACATGGAGATCAGAAAACAACTTTGGTTGTAAGTTCTCATGTCCCACCAGTTTTTGACATGGGAGGATGCCACCATTTCTTGTTACCCACCACATGCACCGGACTAGCTGGCTGTCAAACTTCTTAAATTCTCCTGCCTAACCCTCCAATTTCACCATAGGAACACCGGGGTTACAACTGCATCCTACTGCACCCTGGTTTTGACTGTTTTGGGTTGGTTGGGGTTTGGTTTGGTTTGGTTTCTATGGATTTGGAGATTCAGATCTCTTGCTTGTACACAAGTGCTTCACTCAGTTAGCTATCTTCCCAGCCCATTAGTACGTTTTCTCCAGGAATTTCCAAACCTCCTTTCAGGGATACTCTACTTATTTATATTCCCAGCAGCCAGGGATGAGACCTCTCTTCTTTTTATCTTTTTTTTATAGCATGCATCCCAATTTGAGTATGAGTACTTGTGACTTTTACTTGCATGTCTTTGATAATTTGTCATAGAGACACAAAACTCCCGTGCTCACCGCAGCAATGTTTAAAATATCTGGATCAGTCAGTGAATGCAGAAAAGGAAACACACATGCATGACAGAATGCTGGCCAGCTATTTCAAAAATGTGGACTCTTATCATCTGTGGTCAGTGGGCAATCTTAGGGGACATCAAACGAAATAGTCAAACAGAGCAAGATACACAGTCACATGCGTGTGACAGGGTAGCACTCGCAGGTACAGTTCAAAAAGCTAGACTTGTCACTGTGTGGTGCAGATGGTGGTTACAAAGGGCTGGAGAAACTGCTAGGGAAGGCTGGCCACAGTTGCAGTTAGGTGCCTGGGATAGGCACTCTGTTTTCTATTTAATGTAAGACAGCTGTGGTAAATAATATCATAGTGAATATTTCCAAACGGCTAGAAAAGAAAATGCTGAGTCTCCTCAATACAAAAGAAATTTTAATAAATGTACGATATAACGGATATGGTAGAAATTTTATTATTAAATATGTACATGTGTCAAAACATCACACGTTGCCCCACGTATGCACAATTCTGTGTTAACTCAAAAGTAAATATATGTCAAATTCTAAAGATAATTTTAGTATAAATATTTTTAAAACAACATATTTTGTAAAAATAAATTTAAATTTATAACTGAAAAAAGATAACACTTGCCAAGGACAGCTTGCTGGATGCTGATGTTTGCACGAAGGATATATAAATGGGGGTACTTCAGAGAAAGTGCTCCTGAGAGCTTCCTGTCTCCCTCCCAGGCATAAATGAGGTGGCACTTAAAAGAAAAGCCTTAGAGGTAATGACAAGAAGAACTTGAGATGGGGATCACCCACCACTGACCCAGGACTTAGAGTGTCAAGTCAGTAAAGTTCCAGGAGCACGGGAGGATCGTGCTCCCTTCTGAATGTGAATAGTGCTCCCCTTCCAGTGTCTGGGTGATGGTGATGCCAGCTAGTCCTCACAGAGAGGTCCCCAGGTGGTGGTGATGCCAGCTAGTCCTCACAGAGNGGTCCCCAGGTGGTGGTGATGCCAGCTAGTCCTCACAGAGNGGTCCCCAGGTGATGGTGATGCCAGCTAGTCCTCACAGAGTGGTCCCCCAGTTTCATTTACTTTTCAAATCTCCCGAATCATACTTGAGCCTTTCCCTTCCAATCTGCCTTACTATCTGCAGATGTCCAACTCCCAGTTTCACTGAGAACGGTAGACAGTGAGTCGAGCCCACCCAGAGAACCTCCACACCTGCAGCTGTCCAGCCATACACTCTGCCCTCCCTCCCATGCTCCCCAACCTGGGCACAGTACCCCATCCCCTGCCCCTTGCTGAGGACATGTGCCTACAAGTCTCTCCTCTCTTCCACTGCAGTTCGCTTTTCTATTAACACTCTCCTCTGCGAGGTTCTCATCAACATAAAAACATGTTATCATGCCCATCTCAAGGCACACACAGGTACACACAGAACTGAATTTTCCCTAGCAAGCATCTCCCAGGTCTTTCTGCTCCTATTAAGGAACTTGCAAAGTGTTCTGTCCCCACCATGTGACATGATTTCCTTCTTATATACTAATATGAAAGCTAAGCTTCTATGCTTAGCATGACAGAATTAATCATTTGCAGACCATTAGCAATGCCATTTAGCTGAACAGAGTGATCAAATACCATTTGACGCATTTAATTATTCTCTCCTAAAAATATCTAAATTGGCTTCTAGATGACTCTATTAATCTCACTAACTGATCTCCTGTTAATAAGCCTCGACTCTGCACGCAGGCTCATATTAATCATCTGGAGTACGTTTAGAGCTGTTAACCCACAGATATACAGGGAACACCCCAGTGCCTAGCTCTTCTGTTTTGATGTTCTTTGACTGAAGATCAAATCACTAATTAATTAATATTCTACACAGCTGGACATGCTACTATCTAGATCCGTAATCTCTTTCACAAACTGGAATTCCTGTAACAAAGCCGACTGAATGTTAAGGAACCAAGAGTCCTAAAGCTTTCTGGAGTTTTTAATCCAGTAACTTGGGGAAAAGCTGATATACTGAAGAGACAGTGACAGAAAGTGATGAGATGGACGTTTGAATGCAGTCTGTGAATGATGCTATCCAACCGTGTTCAGAATCACATTGATGTACTTCTATTAAGTGCAAATCTAGAAAACCATCGCTACATTTCAATGACATGAAATGGAGGCCAGGTGCCTTCATTCATATTGTACACAATGATTCAGTTTTGTCTTCAGAAACAATTTTGAGCTCCATAGAAATGGACCAGATTTCCCTCCACAGTATATTCTACCTCCCATGGCCTGCACAGAGGAGTGTTGGCCATGACTACTTTTCCAGAATGCAAAAGGCCATGTGATCAAAATTTACATGAGTGGACTCTAGGTAGAGCAGATGACACTCCACAATGTGAATCTTCTCAAATAACTGGGTCAGAAGAGTACCTTCAGAGCCAAAACTGAGTTTTCTCAGAGGGGAAAATAATCCTGCCTCCAACCTGTACCACAGAATCCATCCTGAGTGTCTAGACTGCTGTCCTGTATGGTAAATGTCAGACTCTCAGGCCCCATAATCAAACAAGTCAGTCCCTCAAAATAAACTCCTCCCCTACTGGATTTTATTCAACAGGAGAATTCCGGTCCTTACAAGTAGTGGTAGTGGTATGTGTGTGGTCTCGCGCTTTAGTTGGTTGAGAGGAAGTATCTTGGAGAGTATGACTGGGGTCAATAATCCAGGGTATTTGAAGTCAATTGGATCAGGGAACTACACTGTTCATACAGACGGTTTAAAACAGAAAGCTGAGGCTGGTGTGGACTTCAGAGCTGCCCATCTGGGAACACAGGGCTCATGCTGGACTCAGTTACAACTTTCTCCTCCTGTGTGTAACAGCTCTTCCTTTGTCTTCCATGGCATCAGGCATGGTTAGAAGAGTCATGGTTGAGTATCTTGTACAAAGGTGTGAAATTCGGGTTTGGTGAGTATGTTCTTTCTAGATTTCCTTTTAATGCATCCTGATCAGTGATGTGTTTAAATAGCCCCCAGTCAGTGCTGGAACCTAGAAAGAACATAGTAGATATTGTTTGTGTGTGGGTGTATGCATGCATGTGCACTGGTGTGTATGAACATTTGTGTGGAGGACACAGGTTAACTTCAGCTGTCATTCCACCAAAGCTGTCTACCTTGATATTTTATCCTCACTAAATCGGGTTATGGATTTTTAAAAACGTATTAATTACTTTTCTGTTGCTGTATTAAAATACTATCACCAAAAGCAACTTGGGAAAAAAGAATATTTGTTTTGGCTTACAGTTTCAGATGGTTAGAGTTTATGATGTCAGGAAAGGAAAAACAGCAGGAGCCGGAAGCAGGGAGAGCACATTTCTTCCACACACAGGAAACAGAGAGGAACAACAGGAAGTAGAGTGGGGCTACAGTGCTTGGAGCCCACCCACCTCCCCACTCCCACCATGACATTGCCTCCAGCAAGGCTCCACCTCCTAAAGGTTCTATAACCTCCCTGCAAACAGAGCCACCAACTAGTGACCAAGTGCCCAAATACATGAGCCTCTCGAGCCTCTCAGGAGACATTTCTCATTCAAACAAAAACAGAAAAGAGAACCACAGAGAAGGGTAGGCCTCCGCATCCTGTCATAGAGGCATGTGGCATCAATACTACACGGCTACTGATAATGACCATAGTCATCTAGCTTAGGAGATGGCTCCCGTTTTCTTCACTGTGACATTGGTAGGTTCAATGTTCACTCATTTTCTGAGTGTCACTTTTACTTTGTCAACTGCATAGGCTCTAAGGCTCATAGATAGAGAAACTTGCTCCAGGAAGGTGACCTTCGAGTCACATTACACTCCCACAGGCAGGCTGATGGGTGTGACTTCTGGATGACCCTGCAGGTTAGACTAGGGATGGGATTCTCCCAGCCAACAATTCCCAAAGGAATCTCGAGCTTGTAAGATGGGTGTGTCTACAGGCGGCTCCTCTCAACATCATCACTCTCAGATAGCCAGGAGTCCTGTAAAAGTTGACATTTGGCACGGGTCAAAATTAAAGCTGAGTCCTGCACTCATGCAGCTGAGAGACTGTTGGCACATTTCAAGCAGGAAAAAAAAAAACATCTTTGAAAAGTAAAACAGATAAAAAAAAATTAACATCTATGGCTGTCCAACAGTGGCCATGAGGGCAGGTGTGGGATCTAGTTTGAGAGATCTGAGACATTAAATGACAACGATAGGAACTTTTGTATGGAAGGCACTGGCTTGGACAGGAGGCAGCAAGTACAAAAGCAAAACAGACCTATATCCTGGAGGAGAGAGAGTCATATTGTAAGAGGAAGAAAAGAGACAAGGCCACTGCAGGCTGTAAGATTAGGTCACTCACCCTCTACATCATACTCCTGGAGCACTCAGGGTGTCACGAATCCCACACTCTCTCAATCCCAGCCTGTCATCTGCTCTCCAAGCCAGTTGTCTTTCCAAGTGACCTCTAAGCCACACTGCCCTCTACACCCGAGCTTCATCCTTAGCAACCACACTACTGTTGAGGAATCTAGAATATTCATTGAAATCATGTCTAACTGCTATGTCTTCTCCTACTCCTTGTAGTGCCCCCAGCTTCACAATAAAGATCCGTACCCCTGAATGCAGCCTCCCCATCCCCCTGCCTTGTTATCGGGTACTCCACCACTCTTCATGCCGCTTAAGGGTTTCTTCTTACAGCCATACCTCTCCACTTCCTTCCTGGCTCTTAATGGCTCTGCAACTACATTCCTTGTCTTGACTCCTACCAATCTTCTAGGACTTCCTGAGCCTGAGCCATCGCCCTAGCCTCTGACATCCTGGCCAGATTTCTAGCTTAGGGCCCTTTATGGGCTGCTCACTGAGATGTAACATTCTCATTCCCTGTGGTATCCGATGACTTACTTCCACGTCACTCATCAAATGTGGAACAGAATGGACAAGTCATTCTGTATCTCTGTGTCTTGAAGTTGTAATATCAAAAAATAATAACAATTAAAAATATATAAACTCAGACATCCTTAGGTTCTGTATCCAGAGACTGAACCAAGTGCAGATGAGCAGTACGTGACAAGGAAAAACTCAGGTCTGTACAGTGCTTCTCGCTGTTGTCATCATTGTCATCCTGTGGCTAATACAGTGTGACTTTTTAGCAGAGAGTACTCGTGATGGCTGTAGGAGTGTTTTAGAGATGATTTAAAGTATTTAGGAAGATAAATATAGGTTTTATACAAACTAAAGCCATTTTCTAAAGGGACCTGGTTGCTCTTGGATTTGAGGATATGTGGAAGGACCCTAGACCCAATTCCCCATGGATACAAGGAGAGATGACCTAAGGCAATGACAGACAGAATGTCATGTTGGCAGTGGGGACTGCTTAGCAGGACTCTGCTTGCTTTACATTCCCTACAATATTCTCACCCTAGCACTGCTGCCATGATCAGTGTCTTTGATGGTCTTCCCTGGAAGGCTACAGAGTTCTCTGACTTTTTAAAAATACATTTATTTTGTATGTATGAATATACATTTACTCATGTATTTTATGTATATGAGTAAGCTATTGCTGAAACACCAGAAGAGGGCATCAGACCCCATTACAGATGATTATGAGCCACCATGTGGTTGCTGGGAATTGAATTCAGGGCGTCTAGAAGAAAGTCTGTGCTCTTAACTGCTAAGTCATCACTCCAGCCCCAAACTAGAGTCCTAAATGGCATTAAAGATGTCCACAGCATCTTTGAATCCACAAAAGAACATGTTGCCTAATCCACGGTTGGCTTCACTAAGGACATGACAATGGATGGATAGAACACAGCAAGTCAATTCGATGCTTTTCAGCCTCAACAACCCAAAGCTCCTCCTGCGTCTGCCCTAGGCCACTTGAAAGTTTATCCATATAGAATTGTGAATTGCTGATAATTAGTGTTGATCAACAGTGAAAAATTTTCAGAGAAGCCCAGACTAGAATATTACAAAATTCGGGAGAATCAGAATAGAAGTAATTGCTAAACTTTGTTTTCTGCTAACAATGTCTTTCCACAAACATTTATTTAAGAAATAATGAGGCAGTGGAAGAACTTATGAATGGAAACATCTCTGCTAAGCCAGAAATGCCTGAAGATCTCAAATGCTAGACCATTCAAGAAGTGTCCTAATACTTGTGAACAAGGCTCTCAGAAAATGTGTCCTGCCCACGCAGATGCATTCCTTGGTACGTGACTATAGCTGCTACCTGACCTGCCGTCTTGGGTTTCTTGAGAGAGATGAAGGGCATGTGGCAGCCTCACACCAGGGTAGAGATGCTAATGGTTGGACAGAGAGCTAGGCTCTTTCAACACACGCTGGTCAGAGAACAAGGTGTGAGAACCGGCCTCAGGGAGAAGCACCTTAGGGCTTGGTTCTATGCCCCCTCACTGCTTTCTGGAAGGACTAATTTCATGACACAACTCAGTAGAACTTTAATAACATGTCAGGAATAGAGTGTGAATGTGCACATTTCATATGTGTTAGACATTTTAGAGTTGGAACATCTGATCACGTTCTATCACTACCTAGGAGACAGGATCAGACCCCTGCAGTACTCTCAGAACCCGCAAAGCCAGCACCCACAGTACCTTCAGGACCTACAGTATCCACAGGAACTGTAGTGCCCTCAGTAGTCCTACTACTCCCTTAGAACCCACGCTAGAAACATTTTATATCTTCTGTTCTCAGCCACACTGAAACTCCTTGAAATACTGGCTTCTCTTGTTGCCTTTCTGGTGTGTCCTCCAGTCTCCAACTTTGCCCTGTCAGGTTTCCTGTCTTCCAGTGAAATGCTCTCACTGGGTGACTAACAGTGTTTGCCTTATCAGGAGAATAGGAAAACTTACCTCTTTGTCATCTCGGGTATTTAAACACTATTTGACAGTGGATATGTCGCCTTACAAACACTGTTCTGCACTGTTGGAGTCACATCCTCACCAGCCTTCACGCTCCTTCTGCTGTCTCCCAATTCCCGCTGCCCCACACCTAGCCTCCCCTTACTGTTCCCTACTACTTGGGTTTCTGCTTTGAAGCAGCACTTGTGGTGAGCACACAAACCTACCTGCTGACTGCTACACACAGGTGCTAACAAGTCGGTCTTCACACCTGCAGAATGGGATGTTTACAGTCGATCCTCCCTGTGGCCCTGCACCTGAAGCCTCAATCAGCTTTTCCAGGCCATGATGCAGAGCCCTCCAATCCTCAGAACCCTCAAGTGCCCCATTGATTGTACCCCTTCAGCCCAGCTCATGATGTAAAATGGCAGCAGTCTGTGGCTTTCATCCTAGAAAGCAACCTAATAGAATTTCCAAACCAGCGGTAAGATTTGAGGAGAGAGGATTACCATGAGTTCAAGGTCAGCATAAGCTGCAGGGTAAGACATCATCATCATCATCATCATCATCATCATCATCATCATCATCATCATCGTCATCATGAAGTAATGGAGGAAAGAAAGACAGAAAGGAAAGGAGGAAGGAAGGAAGAAAGGAAGGGAGGGAGGGAGGAAGGAAGGAAGATAATTTTTCTATTTTCAACACCTAAAAATTTAAATTTTTTGGCATGAAGTTTTCCCTAATATTGTCTTATTTTACTTGTAAGATCTCCGTCTCTGTCTCTCTTTGCCTTACTCCCCTGTACATACTCACACACACACACACACACACACACACACACCCATGCACACACACAGTGTATATATAAAGATTTACAATTTTACTCTTCTTTTCACACCCTCTACTTTGGGTTTCTCTGGATTTTTCCAGAAGCCTGCTGCTGAGTGGCAGAGTGCTCTGATGGATCAAGGACTGAAGGTTCTTCTCTGGGTCCCCTACACTCTGGCCCAGAGCACTTCCCTGTGCTTCACACTCTACCCCGATGCCCACGTCTTTACACTCAGTCTCCACATGCACATTTCACTATGCAAATGCTTAATGAAAATGGAAGTATGGGGGGGGGGCATGGGGACTAGCAAACGCTGCTAAATACAGATGGTCTCCGATTTAATCTATTTGAACTTTCGTGAATATTTGTTGATTTTGCTTGTTGGTTTGTTTTGTTTCAGTTTATGATGCTGAAGACATTATATTAATGTAGTGAAAACCAACCATACTTTTATTTCTGTCCTATGATGTTTTCCAAAGATAGGTGAGTGTGAGACAGGGCTACATGCATTCAAGGCATAGGTTACAGATAACCTCACCACTGTGGGCACCATGCAATAAGGAGGGAAAACTGCATCCCGCACAGCGCATGTTCCTACAATGCTCTGATGATTAGGTTGGCACATTCAGATCTTGTCAATTTAGGGTATTTCTAACTTCTGAAGGGTTAGGGGAGGCATCTGCATCACACGAGGCCCTCTCCCAACTAGATACCTTTTTTTGTGTCCTTCCAAGACCTTCTTTTTGGTTTCTGAGTGCCACTTTGTATGCATGGTTTCCTAAGGTTCTCACAGTCAGGAGTGATCACCTCCTCTTGGAAGCACCAGCAGCCCCCAATGAATGCTCTGTGCATCTCCTGTCTGGCATTTCCTGCTACTCCTAAAATCAGCACATCCTGAAAAAGGATAGCCCCTCAGCTCATGGCCAGCCCTGAAAGTTTGGAAAGATAAAAGAAAAGGGAAAAAATAAGGCAGGGGATTAAGAGGGAGTGAGAGGGAAGGAAAGAGGGGGAGGGTAGAAGGGAGGAGATCAGGCATCCTTTATCTTGCTTTTATTCTTGGATTCTCTGTGCTCCATCTTGACCGCTGTCTCCTCCTCTAACCTCAGTAACCTCTATACCTGCTGGAAGATCAGATTAAAACTCTCTGCTCCTGTGTCCATCTGCTCCTGGAGTCCACAATCAATAGTGGAACTCCGCTCTCAACAGGATGCCTTGTCTCTGCTGACTTAAAGAGGTTTTCCCAGGTATGCATCTGTCCATCACATCCACCCAGATATTGCAGAAAGAGCTTGTATTAGAAGAGTGGGCATGGCACTAAATCTGAATTCTAGAGGCAAAGTCCTGGATCCTCATAATGGTTTGAAGTCTCTTTCTCCAAAATGATTTCTCTTTTTAGGAAATCAAGACAATAGACTTCTTTGCAGTTTTAGCCATACCTTCCTGCCCTCCTCTGATGAACTCTTCAGTCCTGCAGGCTCACACCTGAGGCTCCTTTACCCACCTGGCTTCCTTCTCTCCATCTTCTACCAAGGGAGGGCTTGCTTAGCCTCTGAAGAGATGGCTGAAGTTCCCAGGCTTCTTGTAGACCCAGAAGCTACAAACATGGAACCTTGTGGACATAGAATTGGGCGCATCATGGATAGCCCCCTGGCATTCGGGTGGGAGGAGGAGATTTGGGAGCCGATCTTGTAGAGAAAGGCCACTGAGCATCTTGGAGACCTCTGGGGCTGCTGCTTTCCTTCAGTACAGGAGTTACCCACTGATAACGATGCTGAATTACTTCCTCAGTCCCATTTCTACTTTTGATCCTAGGGAATCTTCACTAGTTTTACAGCCCAGATATGTGAAGAGAGGGAAAGACATAGAGACAGAGACAGACAGATACAGAGAGATATTAGTTAGCTGAGTTTCTCCAACCCTCAGAGGCCACTGTTGGCCCTTAACTATACAGTTGGTCATCACAGGTCCACAATCACCACCTTCCTACACTCCACCACTTACTTAGGTAGTTACCTGATGGGGAGCAAGACTTTGAGTATTGGTGAGAAACATGATCGACCTCATTTCGAACGCGCCCAGACACAATGACCTTATGCCAGCTGTTAGAGTCAGCTGCTGCAGGTGTGCAGTACTGCACCACAGTGATTCTGCCTTTCTCTGAGACCCCCAAGGGTTGGTGTTGTTCTGAACACATCTGAAGGACAAAGACTTCACAGGGAATGATAGAAGCAGCATATAATTCCTACTGGCTTAATCTACTCTCTTTAAATCAGTAAACAGTTAACCAGAGACACAGCGAAGCTTTGAGTTGCACACCCCTTTCTTATGCCTGCTGCACATATATATTACTCCTCTTGCCAGGTGCCTCCCTCAACAAAGCCCTGGGGAGCAGGTGTCAATTCTAGGAAAAGGATGGACGTTCTACTGTAGGATGGACTCAGCAGGAAGTTCATGCAGCCCTTACTCCTTCAGCTCTTGGGAAACAATACCTTGTGCAGGGAGATCCAACATTTAAGTGTGGTGGGAAACCCGGTTTTCCAACTCATGCAGAATGGGAGAAGAAGACTAAAGAGTGGTTGGAAAAGTGACGTCTCAGGAAGCGCAATGCACTAAGATGCCCCTTTCCATCCTGCCTTCAACCTGTGGGCTCACCTTGGAAGCTGGATAACTAATGCCCCCATGGAGCCAGGATTTGGAAGCAAAGCATACAGGACGATTTCCCTCTCTCTGTCTTGGTTTCCAAGTATTTCAGTAGTAACAAGAAAATTCACATTCCGAGCCTCAGATCATTGATACGGTGCTAAAATTATGAAAACATCTTCTAAGAATAGTGAGCTGGAAGGTTCTAATTAGTGGCGGGAGAACTGTTCTAAATTAAAACCTGGCATTTTTGGAGGGGAAAAAACAACAATTGCAGCAGATGAGTGAAACATGTTCATTAAGTATGAGGCAATGGAAATGTTGGCGTAGCAGCTAGAGAAAGGCGACTTCCTTAGAGAGCAGCAAGAAGCTCAGAGTCATACACACAAAGCCCTTGTTTCCCACGCGTGAGACTCCTGAGGAGTTCCTGAGAAAATGATCAAGACACAAAACCCCCTAAAGGGTGCTAGGCTTAGCAGTGGGCATTTATGTGACCCCTCGATAGCAAAGTCAGTAAAGAGCACCCATGAAGGGTGCAAGCAGTGACAGTGAGTGGCACGAAGGAAGAAAAGGGTGTTCCCAGACCAGTGATGATGAGGTGATGTCACCAGTGTAGAACACATCATGCGACCTAAAGAGCAATGACTGGCAATGTGCATATGATTACAGAACCAGCTGATGGGTAGATCCTGCCCCACCTGGATGCTGACAGCTGTCCATCATGACAACCAGGCACATGCGCCTTTGGGGAGAGCACTGGACTGTTTCCTCTGAGACCCCTGCCGTAAGGATTTCTTTGATCTGAAGGAAAGTTTAGATGGCTCAAGCCTGAAGCTTCCTTATAAGTACAATTTCCCGACAGACCCAGCAAAGTAGGCTCTTCCCTGGGCTTTCAAATTCCTTTTCACTGTCTACTATTTTCTCCCCCAAATTCTCTTTTTCAAGATTTAATTGAAGAACTATGTGTTGCTCTATTGTCTGTAAGTGTACCCCAGTGTTCTAGAGAGACATCTAAATGACACAGTCAATGTGTTAGAGGCAAGAGGCCTTTGGGCCACAACTCTGGCTCCTCACTCTAGGTGTGACCCAAATAAAGGTTACTTAAACCTCTGGGCACTTTAGTTTCATTTTAAAAAATACATTGATAACAATGTATTGTTCGTAAGGGTTGAGGCCATCTTAATTAAGAAGGCTTCATTTGAGGGGGGAGTGATGATCATTATTATTAGACTGGAAGCAGATGGTGAATTCGATTTCTCTTCAGTGGCTCAGAGCTTTTATGCAGAAATCTGCGCGCAGCCAAAGGAAGTGGCCAGTTAAAAACAGGAGGACAGTCAGGAGGTTGTTTCCAACTGGCACAAAAGAATGATTCGCTTCTTCTCTGACTTTTGCTGCATTAATTAGATTATTTGAGCCACCGAAAAGAATACCATCCTTTCAATGAATGGGACTCATTCAGAGGGAAAGGCAGAGGTGGGGGAAGTCTCAGCCTGCCCTACTGTCTGTGGGGAACCTCGGGAGTCTACTTGGAGACAGTGCTCTGACACAGGAAGATGGAGCTTTGGGTCAGAGCACAGGTCAGTGCATGGTTTCTAAGCTGAAGAAAACTTATGAACCCGGACAATCCTGTGTCACTGAGCGGGAATATGTAATAATTTAAAAAACATGTACATTCATGTTATGTCACTCATGGGACAAGAGGCTGTAGGTAGAGAACACAGCTCATTCAAGTGCAATCAGAGACTGCCCTTATCACAGATATAGATAGAAGAGGTCAGGGTGGGAGAAGGCAGGGATGGGTACCCTTGTGTGCCCTATGAGCTCACGGCAAGTTGGGTGTCTTAACACATAAGAGAATGGACCCAGTCAACACCACCACATAGAGAAAGGTCCAGAAAAGAGATGTAGAGACATCCTAGCTCATGACTGCCTTACCTTGTTGATGTGTGCTCAGATGTTAAAGAAAGTTAAAAGAGCCCCACACTGCTGGGGAGCCTGAAAGTAACTAGCCAACCAATCATTTGGTCCCTGTCTGTCAGACTTATTTCTGATTGAAGGCTGGCCCAAGCTTCCCAAGGTTTTTCCTATGCCAGAAAATCATCGGGAGCTCCCACTGCAGCTGGACACTGCAGATTCCCCTGGGAAGCCCAGGAGCAGAGGGGGTGTGTGCTTTGCCTCTTGATCCCACAGGCCAGAGTCTAAATTATGCAATAGGGTGTCTGGACTTGGCATCCATGAATGGGCCTTTATTTCTCCAGAGGCCCTGGTCCCCACCACATATCATTGGCTCAGTAGGTACAGAGGTGGGAAAGGTCAAGGCTGTCAGCTCTTGGATAAGCCCCTATTACCTGTAGGGAGACAAAAGCTTCCTTTCTGTTATCCTCTTATGTAAGACTGCTAGCTAGCTCAGGGCATTCATGGAAAGGTCCAATAAGAAGTTCCACTCAGTCAAGGGCCTCTGTCTGGGAACAATGCTGTGGTGGGATTGCATTTGTTAGGGAAGATAAGATGTTGGAATCTATTTAGAATCCCTTGTCCTGACCCTGACGTCATCCTTCTCTGTGGCAGTTAGGTAGGCAGCTTTGTCCTGTGAGAGTCCCAGTGGGCTTTGTCTGGGTACAGTGCCGGTAGACTCCCAGATCTCCTTTTGTGACTCTGAGGCCATTTTCCCACATCTTACATAAAAATAGTTGGCCTATTCATGAAAGGAAACCACGGTCCACACAATGAGGGATGCTCCCCCCGATCTTGACTCCCAAACCAAGGATTGGTCCTCTGAAGGCTTTCTCCAGAAGACCAGTGACAATCACTTTACAAGCAAAGGCCAATCCTCCTGGACTTGCCTGTAGAAGTTCCAGTTCTGGGGGCAGGGGGGCGACAGTGGTCCAGGCTCTGTTGAAGAAAGCTGCTGAGGGTGACCGTGAGCTGGGAGCAACCTGATGGGAGGGACAGAATTAGTTCTTTCTCCCTTCCAAGTCCACAAACTTGGGTGAGGTCCTTTGACCTCAGGCCTGAACATCAATGCGTTCACATACAAGGGAAGTATGCATGTCACCCAGGTCATGTGCAAAGGTGCCCTCAGATCTAAAGAATGAGTGTGAGAAGAACACAGAACAAAGTATCAACATTATAAGCAACACCCGCCAAACCAAGTTAAGTGTGTTTGGGTATTCAATGGAACCCACAGACCTGAGGGGATACTAAATTCTTTTTAAATGTAGCCTTCCCCAGGGGGTTGGGGGGAGAATCTCTCCTCAAATCAATCTTTGAGCCAACAAATGAGAAATGGATCACACACAGACAGGGAGGAGGCATTGTGGAGGATTCAATGAGAAATATTATCCCCACAGTCTGGGACATCTGAGCACTTGCTCTCCAGTTATTAGCATTGTTTGGCGAGGTTTAGGTGCTCTAGCCTTGTTGAAGGAAGAATGCCACCAAGGGCAGACTTTTGAGACTAAGTGTCTCTGCCATTTACAGTTTTCTCTCTATGCTCTGGGCATGTGGTTGAAGAATGAACTCCAGCTTCCTGGGCCAGCAGCCATGCCTACTCTCTCTACTACATTTCACCATGATGGATATTGCCCCTCTGTAACTGTAAGCCCAAATCAACTCTTTCTTCTATAAGTTCCCTCGGTCATAGTGTAAAGTAACTAATACAGGCACAGAGCAGTAGCTGGTGCTAGTGGCAGGACACAAGCTGGCATGGGATGATGGCCAAAGTGTCCACACACAAAGAAGGAAAGAGAAGCAGTAGGCTCGGATCTGCACTCAAGTGGATAGAACTCATGTTCTGACAGAACAAGGCAAGGATGTAGCTGAAAGCAGACCCCACTAGAAATATTGGAGTCTTAGGAGGCGACACAATAACTTGAAGAGAGGGGTTGTCTTAGGGTTTTACTGCTGTGACACCTGGACCACAGCAACTCTTATAAGGACAACATTTAATTGTGGCAGGTTTAAGTGTCAGGGACCAGGTTGAGAAAACTCAGGCATCTTACACCCAGGGCATCCCGCAGCCCAGGTGTTTTCACAGTACATAGCTAAGAGCCACATAGTTCTTCGTGAAGAGCCCTTCCCCCTCTCTCTCTGCAAGGCCACTCCTGGGAACCAGCAAGACCTAAACAGACATCAAGGACTGAGGGAGTCTTCTCACATTCCAGAGCTGCCCAGAGCTGTCACCTTGAACTGTCAGGAGGATCCAGACACTGAGATAGGCTCTTAGATAAGTCGCCCTATGTCCCAGGGCAGTGGCGCCAAGGACCCTAGATGAATCACTAAATGTATTAGACTTGCAAATAACTCTTCCCAATTATTTCTCTCACTGTATACCTTTGATCACCCCTCTCAAAATTGTATTTAACCTGAGCATCTCCCCTTAGTAAAGGAGACTATGACAAGCATGCATGGTCTACCTCTCTTTCTTTATTCCCATTTCTCTCTAGGTTTGTGATCCCCTTCAAGAACCATGGAATAAAGTGTCCTGCGGGCGGGGCATTTAAGGCTTCAGAGGTTCAGTTCATTATCATCAAGACAGGTGCATGGCAGCATCCAGGCAGGCATGGTACAGGAGGAGCTGTGAGTTCTATATCTTTACTCCCTAAACTAAGCATAATCAAACCATCACAGTGGTCATGGCCCTCTGGAAATATAGCACTAAAGTCTGAATGGTCATAGTGTCATTCATATTCCTTTGAGACCCTTGGGCCACTCAAAGGGTTCCTTCCTCCACTGGCCTGGAACATTTGAAGATGTGTTTCTACTCACTGGTATGTAAGAAGTTGCATAGTGTTAGTGGCAGAGGATGACAGAAACACTTCAGATCCCATTTTGACCTGCTGCTTTCTTTGAGCTTTGTACATGATAGATGAGATAGTGTGTAAAAAATAACCTGGGTACATTCTTTGGGAAGCCATTGACATAGAATCACAGAACCTATGATCAGGGAATCAAGCTTCCTTGTATGCTCCAAAGAGGCAGGCAAAGAAGCGGCCCCAGTCTAAAGCATCCTGAAAACACAGCTGTGATGGTGATGTGGCTCAAGCATCCCATGGACAGGGGATGAGGATAAAAGGAAGTGTGGAATGACATCATTCTCTCCTTCCATCAGGAGAAATGTTGAGGTAAGAAAAATGTGCTAAAATTTCATTCTGAGCTGTTATTTCATTTCCTTCTAACACAAGCCATGTCCGTGTGCTCGATGGTAATGGAAGCAGGGAGTTGGCATGGTCTAGGCTGTCCCCATCTTCCCAGACCAGGATTTATCAGGAAGTGAATGGCAGCTTGCTGTGTCTCTAGTGTCCATGAGTTACTAAGGAAAACACTTGTTTCCTGATACAAGGTTAAAATGCTGTCATTTCAAAGTACCCTATGTCACCACACTTTGCCTCTGGAGTGCTTGAGCCATACTGTGAATGCAACGTTTTTTGGGGATACCCCTTACCAGGACCACCCTTTTGTCAGCCCCTTTGGAGCATGTGTAGAGGCTTGGGTTCAGTATCATCATATTCTATTATTCTCACAGCCAAGGGCATCCTCAATAATGTACCCAGGTAATTTCTGTCATATTCTTATAAAACATAATCTATAGCATGTTATATCCTGCCTAGAATCCTCCAGTCTGACTTCTTGGTCCCCAATATACCTGCAGACTCACACTAGCTCCTGACAGCAAAGGTTATGCTTCATTAAATAACAACATAGGTTTATGGCCCCTCCGTGGGATTTTCTGAGTCTGGGGTGTTTGCACATGTCCACCCAACAATAAGGTCCCATCTGGATATGGAAGAAGAACATCTGTCCGAAGCCAAAGCCCCCGAGCCTGAAGTCCTTCAGGGGATCCTGCTTAGGAAATGCTGCTGGATTTATGTTCCTGGAAATGAAGCTCAAGTTCTCCAAAAACTCCCATGTGTCAGACAGGGACATTTGGCTCTGATGGGAGGTCAGTAGCAGGCACCCTCCAACACAGCTTGTGCTGATTAGGGGGATCTCAGTGTGAGGTCCTGGGATACTCATCTCCAGGGAGCCACTGTCACCAGCTCCCTGGGGCCCTGGTTCCCAGCTCCCCTTCATAGTCTCCCTGTGATATATCTCTTTCACCCCAGAAGCTTGGCTTCTGGTGCCAGACATGGAGGAATTTCCTCTCCCCAGAACAGGGAGCCGAAGAAGGAAGCAGGGATGTATACTGCCTGATAAATAACAAAATTCTCTTGAGTCCACCCAGTCCTCGCTGAAACTGACACAGCCTTCTTCAATTCATTTATTTTTGTTTCCATAGCATTTCCTGGCAATTGTCAGGAATTTATAGCAAAATTCTGGGAAACGAGGAGGGTGGATTCCATTGGATCCTGGTGTGTCTGAAGTGGAGAAATCTTATGCAGCCACATCTGTGGGAGGCCCTGGTCCTCATGCCAGCCAGGGAGCAGGGCATCATACAGAACACTCAAATGACTTTGCTGGCTTTAGTATGCCTTTCAAAACAGGTTTCAGAAAAATGTTCTGAAAATAACATTGTGAATAAATGAGCTCTGTTGTTCAAAAGAGATATAGAGGGCATGCAGACATTGCAACTGAGAAAAGGAAATCTATCTTGTTTATGGGCACAGGCTAGAAAATAGAGGCTATGGCAACACTTGATGGTCCCTGGGTCTAGGACCCCCAGTCAGGAGAGGTGGGGGAGTGGCCTCAGCACTTGAGATAAGTCCTAGTGGGCAAATAGCTCACTATGCAGAAAAGGGCCATGGCAGTTGAAGAGAGGGGAGCCTTACATCTATTAAGAACAGTGGCTTCTAGGAAGAGACAAACTATCTCCACCTAGAAAGTTGGGCAGGAATGGGAGGATATGGTGAGTGCTGGACAGTCCTTTCACATAAGTGTCAAGAACCTCACTCAGGGTTAATGTCTGGAAGTCTTGTAGCCATGCACACAGTCCCTCTCAAGGGCTGACTTCTCTTCCTCTGTGTAACTTTTCACTGAAGTGGAAATTTAAGAGTTCTTAGGAAAGTCAGTTGTGTTGGATGGTGTTTTGCTGGGGTAAACATGTGAAAGAGTGTTTTGTTGAAGTGGACACAGGTGAAAGGCTAAGGCAGACGCATGAAGGAACGTTTCAGTGAAGCAGACACAGGGGAGAGGATGTTCTGTAAAGCAAGTATGTTAAAGGACATGAGATGAAGGATTTTTTTGCTAAAGACAAATATGTATAGGTTTGCCTTACACTGCGTAGCTGAGCTACATTTGTCGGGACTCCATAGAGAGAAAAGTACCAAAACATCTTCTGGTTGGTGTGCTGTGTTTTGTTTTGTTTTGCTGCTTCGGTGGATTCGGGCTGATTGGTAGAGTGGTGTCAGCTGAGACAGATGCATGTGCTGAGACAAGACCCATGGAGGGTGCGAGATGTTTGGAGGGATAGAAATAGGTCTGGATGGAGGCTGAGCTTGGCTTTCTTACAGTTAGCTGTGGAACACTTGTTGATCTCCGCTGATCTTCATTTAGCTGAGAGAGGCACAGCTGAGAACTTTTCCTGGGGTTCCTATTGGCCCTGGCCCATCCTGTTGACTAGTGCCGAGGCTGAGGCGTGGCTGTCTCTGCTAGGTGGTAACATTGCTGCTGATTTGTGTGTGTTATCCTGACATTATCAAATTGGACTACTGATATACCTGTGAAGTGTTTGTGAGTGGATAGAGTTGCCGTTGCTAACTGTGAACTGAGCTGCCAATTTCCAGAGATCACAGCCAGGAATTCCTCCAAAGAACCCTTTCTAAACAGGTCCATTTCCATGTTTCCTTTCTTTTCCACTACTTCTGGTAGATGGTGGGCTAAAAGGGTGATTAAAATATTTAAAAACCATCATTAAAGGTATGATTTTAAAAAATTAAAGGTACTTAACACTGTGGGCCAAAATGCCTGCCAGGGGCAGTATTAGGGGGAAAGGTTTATTTGCATTTAGGTTTCTAAGAAAGTAGAGAAGACAATCCAGGAACCAAGATTAACCATAACCTTCAAAGATTTGGTCTAGTGATTAATTCCTCCAGCCAGGTTCCACATTCTAAAATCCCAGATGTCTTCAAAACAGAGCTATAAGCCAGGAACTCAGCTTTCAGTACAAAAGCCAGAATAGGATCTTCCAAATTCCAATTCATCTGGAATACCTCGGCCCCCTAGACTTCTGATGTGATTGTGCTAGACTGGACCTGTTAAGAAGTGACTAGGAGTTGGGAAATTGCTCAGGGATGGAGCACAGGTATGGCATGTATAACACCCTGGGTTCCACACTGAGCATCCCCAGAAGTAACTTTGATAATTAAAAACCATAAATATTGAAGATCTCTGCAGAATAGATCTTTATCTGATCTTATGTCCTTATCAAATGAGATCATACACACAAGGAGAGGGAGGAGAGGGGAGGGAAAAGGGGAGGGGAGGGGAAAGGGGAGAGGAGTGGGGAGAGGGGAGGGGAGAGGAGACACAGAGACAGAGACAGAGACAGAGACAGAGAAAGGCAACTGTATAAAGGCAGAATATCAAAGCCTTGCAGACCCCCCTCAAGCAAGTAGAACTGAGACTTGCCTGTGTCTGTCCTGTGAGGAAACTGCCTGCCTGTCTAGTCATGGTCTTCAAATAGGTCATCTATCAAGAAGGCTATATTCCCCTGGTACCAGTAGGTTTTGAGAAACTAGATCTAGGACCCATGTGTCTGTACTGGAGACTAAGACACACAGACCCATGGAGGAAGTTTATGGACACAACCCAACTCTTCTAAGAAAAGAACCAAGCAGTTGTCACAGAATGTCAAAACTGGGCAGTGATGTGGACTGAACAATACCCTGCACTTCTGCCATAATGCCACTTCACCCAATGGTCACATTCAGGCTGACCCCACTGATCCCCATCCCTATGAGACTAGTGCTGGGACAGAGCAGAAGCCCCCGGTAATGGACAGAAAGCCATCTGTCTTCTCACAGAGCAGTAAGGGTGGTAACATGAGGAGGCTTTTCTGCTTCCTGATAGGAAAGGGTCAGGCAAGCACTCTGGAGCAAACTTCTATTCAGCTTTGTGAAGAAAAGGGAGGTTGGGCATAAAAATAGGAGAGGGGAACAAGCAGGGTAGTTTGAGGGACTAAGGATGCTCATAGCTGCTCACTTAAAAGACGAAGAGTGTTTCACCTTCCAGGATGCACAGGGAATCATCCCACAGCAGAAATTACCATCCATTCCCCGCACATTTCTGCCTGTTCCTGCTGCATGCCAGCTCACTATGGCCATGAGCAGCTAGCTAGTCTTCCTAGATAGAAGGGTCACATGCCTGCCTATGTTCCCCAAGTCATTCATTGAGAAAGGATCCACATGACACACTAAATATCTTCTGCAAATGTCAGATTTCGTACCTCAGTCCTTCCAATAGGTTGATGGTGGTGGGTTTGGGGACCACTGCTGCTGTGTGGCCGCCAGAAAGCACCACTTAAAACTCAGCTTTTACTAAACAGTGACCTCATTTATCACAAATGATTGCAGCTCATGGAGCATGGGTTCAGGTTACTCCAAATGACAGGTTCATCTATAGAAGTGGTTACTTGAGCTTTTACAGTCACTGAGCAAAAGAAAGCCATGAATGACCACATTTGCCAAATACAAAGGTATTAAATCAAGCCTGCAGGTTGCTGAAAAGCAAGTAATCAGCCCTATATGTTTTAGATACTAACATACAGAATTCCTGTCTGGGGGTTTATAGAAGCTACATCTGACAAATTGATGGTCATGAGACCATCTAGTCATGATACAGATGTTGGTAGCTATAGGTCTTAAAGGGAACTAAAGATAAATGAGAGTAATTCTGGGTCTCCATGTGCCCAATCCCTCTTTCCACAGTCATGAAATCTCAGCAGTCAACTCATCTTTTGATCTCCAACACCAATATGGTTCCTTCGGAGAATTTGTACACAGAGCAACAGGCTAATTCTTAAGGTCAACACACCAAGGGTTCCCAAGGATAGGCACCCTCAAGCTGGGACTAGACAGTGTGGGGCACTGGGTCATGAGCACTGTCAAGCATCGGAACCACAGACAGGGCCAACTTCCTAAGCAGTAGTGATTGCTACAGATAAAGGCTTCTGGAGGACAGGGCCCACATCTTTGTTCAGCCTCCATCTTTATTTTCCACACAAGCCCTTCATAGATCACATGAGCAAGTATCATGCACAGCTCCATGATGTGTCATTTTTTTGTTGCCTTCCCGGAGGAGGCGGGGCATCTGATAGAAAATCCAGGCTAGGCAAGGCCCAGGACAACTGGTCAGACCCTTGGCCACAATGAACCCCTGTTTCCTTGGCTTTTAAAGAGTTCATAAACAAAACCAAATAAATCTTATCCTGGAACACAAATTATCTTATTTTAAGAATTTCTGCCTAAACGCCAGTCAAGGGCCTCCTAGGAGGTAGAGTGAGAGCCCTATACTTGATTTTAACTCTAAACATTGCTGTTGTCTGGTGGAATCACAGCTTGTTACAAGGACATATTTTTATTGTAGTTTACAAATGCCTTAGCTCACCTCTTCCATCCCCCCCAACAATGGCAGTGTGTTCCATGGTTGCCCTCACATCTCCAATGAGACATCCCAAGCTTGGTGACATAGAGGAGATTCCCAAGGGCTGTGTAACCAATTAAGAATTAAATACTGGCTCCATTTAACCCCAGTGTTACTCCCTGCACTCTGCCAAAAAAAGAGAGGCACACCTTTCTTAAATAGCGTAGCTTGAAAGCATCATTTTGCATTTCATGGTCTTGCAGGGCTCCTCCTCAAGGTGTTAAGTTGTGACAGGCCCAGTGCCTATTAATAGCTATTGGTGATGTGTGTGCTGGCACTCACACATGGTTTCCAAGGGGGCAGGTGGAGGAACAAAGAATGCAGGAGGTTTGGGAGAGGCATTTAAGTTCAAGGAGAATTCCACAGCCTGAGGTGGCTGCTCTGGTATACTTGGGACTTCCATCTATAGGCAGAGAGACGCAGAAAGAGCCTGGGACTCAAAAGGGCTATGACCCCTTGGGGGGGTGTCTCACATCAGATCATCTGCATGTGCTGTCACCTGCTTACAAGATGATGCATAATGGTAACAAAGAGACAAGCAGCACTGACCTACTATGAGCCCAGCTCTGTGTCAGCAGAAACCAAATGCTGTTGTTTGGTCACTGAATGTCTCTAGCTAGGAAGCAAGGCCTGATGGGAGGTTCTGGGTCACTATAGAATCATTTGAAAAGGATCATGGGATCTTAGTCTCTTCAGCTGTGTCCAGTGAGAACATGGTTGAGCCAGGAGGTTTCTCAGGGGTGACATCTGAGAGGGAAGTTCAACAAAGGTACCATAAGGGTAAAGAGGTAGGAGCAAGACACCTTGCTGAGGGAGATGTCTGAGTGGGGAAGCAGCCGCTATCTGAGCGTCAAGGGGGGAGAAGGTGATGGTAAGGTATACAGAGAGAGGGGAGAAGCCCTGGGCTCACTGGATTCCTCACTCTGAGAATTTCCCATGCGTGAATCTGCCACAGGTACCTTAGCACAGACCTGAAAGTAATGGATTAACTGACTATGGACATGTGCTTTAGGAAAAAAAAAGCTGTCCTTACTTGTCGATAGCCTTATATGTTGATGTGTTACACTACAGTAAAATGAATTTAGCTAACACATAAATGATGTTATTTGCCTAAATTTCCTCTTAGTTCAGCAATCTGTGATCAGAGTGCTATGAGAGTAAATGTGACACCAGAGATCACCAGAGACCTCAATATCTTTTTCAGGAGACCTGAATGAAGTCACTGCACCCTCGTGGTGAGGAGCCCACTGTGCCCAGGGCTTCTCCTCTTTGCATGTGTAGATGGTCTTATCTTCTCACAACCCTTCTTGACCCTTCGATAACTGCTGCTTCCCCACCTCAACTCCATGCCTCAGCAGGTCCAGCATGGCCGTGGGTAAAATTGAACAAAGCTCTGGAGAGAAGATGTCACTGGGGACTTACGAGTTGTCTTTGGGAGAGGGTTCAAAATTATGAATGCAAGCATAGGCTCAGGATCCTCAAAAAAAAAGAGGAACCAACTATGTTAAACATCACTGACCTTCTAATAACCTCTATGGATAGACAGGGAGCACAGTCAAGCCCCACCCCCTCCAGCTTCTTCACTTCAGAGACAGAATGGTAAGCAAAACCCAGCTATATCACAGTGGTTCTCACTTTGTGAGTTATGACCCCTTTGGAGGTCACATATCAGATTACCTGCATGTGCTATCACATATTTACATTAGGATTCATAACAGTAGTAAAATTACAGTTATGAAGTAGCAGCAACATAATTTTATGGTTGAGGGGTCACTAAAATGTGGGGAACTCTACTAAAGGGTCAGAGCAGTAGGAAGGTTGAAAACCACTAAATAGAGGGGTGCAAGTCAGGGAGTAAGACTGTGAGGCCCCAGCACAGGTGGTCAGAGGAGCTGGGGTACAGACATGGGCACAGAGTCCAGAGAGCAGAGCGGCACGCAGGACATGGCAGAGTCTCAGAGGCTTGCTAACCTCTAAGAGGAAGCATGTTAGGTGAATATGGGAGCTAGATAGAGGGGGCTAAAATCACAGACACCCCCACACCTCAGTGGAAGTGAGAAGATTCACAGGTCTTAGAGACCATGGTAAAGCCCTCTTGGTGGAATGGATTTTACCCTTCTACAGGGTTAAAGGATAAACTTAGTCTCCTTAAACTTCTAATGAGTAGATTCAGCATGCAGTGATTCACGGGCAGACAGTGCCAGACCACAAACTGCTTGGTGTTCTACTGGGGGTGTGTGTGGGGGTGCTATACTGAGAAACTTTTATAAGGTGTTCTGGGAAACCAGACAGAGAAAAATTTTGATGAGCCTAAGTGGAAAGTTCCTAAAGGTTATTGACAGGTCCTATAGGTTGAGCTGACGTTTCCTCTTAGCGTTCTCAGTGAACTAATTGATCTTTGGTTAGTAACATAAGGAACCAGGGCCCTAGGCTTGCCTCCCCCTAACAGCCTCCCCATTATCCTAGCAACTGTATCCTGTATATAATTTGTGAGCATGAGCATGTAAGGGCCCCAAACCAAAGGCATGCTCATCCTTAGTCTCTCACCTTCCCTCCCTGGAAGGTACTCATGAAAGGTTTCTTTATGCAAAGTAGAGAACATGAAAAATATGGTTTGGGAATCTCTTTCTTTGTTTCAACACTGAAATAGAAACCACTTAATTTAGAAATTGTCGCTGCAGGCAGTTTTACACCAGGCACATTGCTAGAGACATTTAAAGGCATTATCTCAGGCTGACAGAATTGTGCTTGCTCAGGTGTCTATCCAGAGAGCAACCCTAAGCATTCTGCAGTATGTACCGCAAACAGTGATTTTTATCCGGCATCTCTCCAGATAAATGGTAAATTCTAAAGATACAGCAAGAGACTGGATTGAGTGAAAGCGTCAGAATTCTAAGAGGTAGACAGGCTGTGGACATGGAGGTCTGGGCACATTAGGAGCCACTCAAGCATGGGCCTTGGTCAGGTAAAGAAAAGAAGTGAGGATAAAGTTTTCTAATCTGACTCAGTGGATGGGGTGTGAACATTCAGCATCTCTGGTTTCAAAGCTAAGTGTAGTTGTTTTCTGATTCCTTTTTTTTCCCCCTTATTCATTCATGTAAAAATATGTTTCTGGAAGCAAAACTGGATAGCAGCACTAGTGGTAGCCATAGGTTAGCCCCTGCTGAGGAGCCCACACTCTAGAGACCATGTACAGCTTGTCCAAGAAGGTCATGCATGTTCTGTGGAGACTGTCAGTGGACAGGAAAGAAGGCTCCAGTCTGTGGAACTCAGCAGTGGACAAAAGGAAAGCTCTGGGTGTAAGAAGGTGATGTTGGGCTCAGCCTTGCTTGTGAGTGTGTGTGCACGCGTATGTCAATATTAGGAAATGAAGCCGGTGATAAAACAGGACAACAAAGGCACTGGAAAGAAGAAACGTATACCGGAACCAGGAATCAAGCCCAGAATTGTCACAGAGCAGGTGAGAATTTTGAAAACAAGTGCAATCTAAGTGAGGGAGAAACCCTGGACTGTGGGACTTCAGCCCTGGACACACAGGAGATGCCTCGGCAGCAGTAGACGCCTGCTCCCAGAGAGCGCCTTTGACAAGGACATGGAAGGCATACCAAGCTCAGTGTGGCCCCTTGGCCACTGAATGGATGTTACAAAGCCTTTAAGAGTTGAGGAGCAGCAGGGTATCCAGCTCCAGAAAGGCATGAGGCCAGAGCAGATGCCAGGCCCTCCCTTGGAGGGTGCATGCAGTCTCACTGTGCTAGAAGCTTCTCTCCTAGGAACTGCACCCTTAAGATCCTCTGCACAGACGAGTCACATTCAAGTCAGCACAAGTTTGACAGAAACCAGTGTGTGTGATGCACATCGCCACAAAAATAATTCACTTGAAATTTGAATTAAGATTAATATCTTCAAAAGGATTTGAGAGGAGAGGCTGCGCTCTCTCTCTCTCTCTCTCTCTCTCTCTCTCTCTCTCTCTCTCTCTCTCTCTCACACACACACACACACACACACACACACACACTCACTCACTTACACTCATGTGGAAATTAGATACAAAATTCCAATAGAGAAAAGTGTCTCCCAGCAGAGAAACTTAGGAGCCTTGGTGTGAAAGAGCTGCCCCATGCCAACATCATCTAACTCTGAGACAGGGGCTTCAGGTCCCACAGGGTTGTATCTCCCAGATGCCTACCAAGACCTTCCTCAGCCTCAGGGGCCTCTGCATCTGAGCTGCAGGAAAACCTTCCCTCGCCTGGGGTTCTGCCTTCCTGAGGTAGTCCATGCCTGATAAGAGCAAGCAACTGTGCAAAGGCTCCTCCCTCACGCGTTTACTGTCTCTCTAAGGCTATGGAGTAGGGTAGATTGACCCTTCCCATTTCCGAGGCCTTCCCTCTCAGCCATCATAGACCCTGTGTGCATGGAAGTACCCAGTCAGAATTCACATTCCATCTAACTTGTAACAGATACTTGGAAATAAGGAGACTAGCTGGTGTCAAAGAAACAGAGAAATTCCCAGAAGTGTCTGGGAAGGCTAGTATATTCATATGAGAATGAAAATAAAGCTAGTTCAAAAAGTCATAGCACCATTAATTATGGAACCCACAAGGTAAATGGTTGTGAGCTTACTATTGTTAACACAACCATCAGTCCTGTGAAGAAGGGAGGTGTGGAATGGAATGATGGGGGCTGTTTTACACAGATGAGGACTAAGGAAACATGATATAACAGAACCTCTGTAAAAGAATTACTCAAAATTTGGGACTGGATGTGTGGCTCAGATGGTAGAGTGACTGCCTAGAATACTTGAAGCATCCTATATACTTGGTATGGTGGTACATTCCTGTGATTCCAGCACTGAGAAAGTGAAGGCAGGAGGGCCAATAGTTCGTGGTCATTCTCCAATATATAGGAATTTCAAGGCTAGATATAATATATGAAGCTGCCTCAAAGAAATTTTGGCAATTATAATCCAACAAAATAGAATTTTTAAACCTCCAAAGAGGATGGCAGGTCCAAAGCCTTGATAAAAAGCAGATGGATAAAGATACTGTATCTCTGTACAATTTCCATTGCACAATGGAGAAAAGAGAATCTGGAAGGAAATCCAGACAATAAAATGTGAAGCTCCTAAAGAAAACTTTGGGGAGAAGTGGGGAAATTGGGGTAAGGAAGGGAGGAGTCAGGATAGAGGACACAGTGTATGAGAGAAGAAAAAGCCTTAAGCTTAGGTCCACAGAAAGGAAGAGATAAAGAAAGAGAGGACTTCCTTTATGTCCTTCAGATCACGGTCAAGGTCATCATACGGGGCAGAGATAGCACTTATGTATTTACTGTGTATTAGACAGGTAATTGTATAAAGGGCAATAGGCTGTGAAGAAAAGAGAAAATGTATGAAAGACAATCAGGTTAGGTAGGGTGTACTCTATTACTGAAGAGAGCCCAGAATCATAGAGTAAATTAAGGGGACCCAAGCAAAAGGACCAACATAAGGTCAGGTATGAGTGTCTCTTGGGAGCATATCTGAAGTTGAAGTCTTCAGTGGAGAGGAAGATTTCTTTCTGGCATTGTCACCTGCAGATGATTGTCACTAGGACAGAATGGCTGGGCACATTTTTTTATACCCCAGCTTCCCTCTTCCTATGGCTTCTCTTTCTGTACTACCCCCCAAATCAGCAAGACAATTCCAGTGTGGTGTCCCTGATCACTTGGCTGACTCATGTTGAGCTGAGAAACTTTATGGCAAGTCAGGAAATCCCAAATCTCTGAGAGACAGACCACAAGTAACGCCTCTGCTTCTAATACAAAAATTACAGAGGCGGAATTCTGGAGAAATGCCAATCTCGGTGATTATGAAACTGCTTTTAGAGAGTCGTCCCGGGGTTTTTGTTTCTTTTAGCCAAACTTGGATTAGAGGAAATCCCAACACCCAGCAACAGTAGGTGGCATGCATTTAGTGTTCTTAACATCTCTTGTGTTATTTTAAACTCATACAAAGCCCATAAAATGGTGCAGATGCTTAAGGAGAAATGCTGTGTGCCAGTATTATCAATATTCCATATTTGCTGTGCCAGTCAGGACCCTGAAGGAAATAACCAATACAAATGGGTTCACATGACTGTAAGGCTGGTAAGTCCATGTTTTCAGTAAGTAGGGATGAGCTATGGCTACATGGCAAATCCAAAGACAGTCAAAGGATGATGTTTCCATCCAACCTTCATGCAGGAGAAGTTTCCTCTCACTCAGTCTTTTCCAGTCTGTCTCCAGCAGGTTTTCTAAGACTTCTCCATGGAAAGGGCTCTTCACTCAGTCCACTGATTCAGATCTGAACTTATGCAGAAATGCCTTTAAGAGCCACAACCAGAATGATGCTTGACTAAATATCTTGATAGTCTGAAGACCAGTCAAGTTGACACGTTAAATTAACTTGTGTATGTACAACAGAAATTATTTGCTTTTTCAGTAGGAAGAAACTAATTGTCTCTGAACTACATGGAACTGACTACTATAACATCCTTACCTGCTGACTGTGTGATAGCAAACAGACCAATGTAAGCAGGTACCTGACATCACAGACGGAAACAGAGATTATACTGAGGCTTCTGATCATCACTATTATGCTGACTAATCGAGAGAAGAGGTAGACAGAATTAGCTCAACAGAAGGTAAAAGTTAGCAGATTTTTAACATATCAAACTAGAATTCAGAGATTAGGAGGTTTATAGGTGATCATAAGGGCTGGCTCAAGCTGGCTGAAGTTGAGTGGCAGAACATCTAGAAGCTGTGCGTTGCACTTGAAAATTACATGGGGGCATGGCCAGGGAGAGGGCTCCAGTCATCCAGCACTTTTCTTGCCCGAGGAGGGGTGTCCACCCAGGAGGGGTCTCAAGGCCTGAGCTGGCAGGAGATCTATCTTTGCTCCAGTTCACCCAGGCTCCAGTCTGCACTGGTGAGAGTGTGGACTGCAGAAGCTACACAGCTTTGGGACAGACAGAAGCAACCTAACTTCTGGGACAGACCCTGTTTCAGACCCCAGAAATTTGGGCACCTTCCTAGCCAGAGGAAAGGTGGCCAC
>NC_034602.1:21965517-21975947 GCF_900095145.1 Mus pahari
ACTCCTCCACTGCTGGATTGCAAGCTTTTACAACCATTCTGGAAATCAGTCTGGTGGTTCCTCAGAAAATTAGACATAGTACTACCGGAGGATCCAGCAATACCAGAAGATCTTCCAACTGGTAATAAGAACACATGCTCCACTATGTTCATAGCAGCCTTATTTATAATAGCCAGAAGCTGGAAAGAACCCAGATGTCCCTCATTAGAGGAATGGATACAGATAATGTGGTACATTTACACAATGGAGTACTACTCAGATATTAAAAACAATGAATTTATGAAGTTCTTGGGCAAATGGATATATCTGGAGGATATTATCCTTAGTGAGGTAACCCAATCACAAAAGAATTCAGTAGATATTCACTCACTGATAAGCAGACATTAGCCCAGAAACTTAGAATACCCAAGATACCTTTTGCAAAACACAAGAAAACCAAGAAGGAAGACCATCATGTAGATACTTCATTCCTCCTTAGAATAAGGAACAAAATACCCATGAAAGGATATAAGTACAGAGACAAAATTTAGAGGTAAGATGAAAGGATGGACTATCAAGAGACTACCCCATCCTGGAATCCATCCCATCATCAGCCACCAAACCCAGATACTAAGGCACATGCCAGCAAGATTCTGCTGAATGGACCCTGATATAGCGGCCTCTTGTGAGGCGATGCCAGTGCCTAGCAAACACAGAAGTGGATGCTCACAGTCAGCTATTGGATGGAGCACCGGGTCTCCAATGGAGGAGCTAGAGAATGTACCCAAGGAGCTTATGGAGGCTGCAAACCTGTAGGTGGAACAACAATATGAACTAACCAGTACCCCTGAGCTTGTATCTCCAGCTGCAAATGTAACAGAAGATGGCCTTATCAGCCATCATTGGGAAGAGAGGCCCCTTGGTCTTGCAAACTTTATATGATCCAGCACAGGGGAAGGCCATGGCCAAGAAGTGGAAGTGGGTGGGTAGGGGAGCAGGGGCAGGGGGAGGGTATGGGGAATTTTCCGGGATAGCATTTGAAATGTAAATAAAGAAAATAATAAAAAAAAGAAAAAAAGAAAAATATCAAAAATATCTAATAAAAAGAAAGAAAAAGAAAATTACCTGCGAACCCTAGTAAGTGCAATAGTTCAGTGGAGAAAGAGAGAATGTACACAGATAGTAAGGAGCCCTGACACACGATAACTTAGGTCCCTGGGTGGTGAGTGACAGCTGGGAAATTCGGACAACCTGACAGGGGATGAGAATTCCCTACTTCACTAACAACCCACCAAACAACCAAAATCCCAGTAATAACCCACATCTCTCAGGAACCCTCTGAGAAGTCCCCAGAATTCCAAACATCACCCAATTGCAGATACTATCTGCCAGTGGCAAAATCACACCTCTGCTACAGCATGAGGCAAATCATAGTCAGCTGCTGTGGACATTCTGAAGCATCCCCATATCCCACATCTGGGATTAAAATGAAAACATATTCTTATAATATTTCTGTGTTTTTAAAAGAAAACAACATTCTCCAACTGTCACTCTAAGGAGTGTGAAGAACTCACAGCATCTCATTCTAGTCCATGTTATAAGTCAAGAGAGGATTTAAAGCAGCCAGGAGGTCTCCATGGGTTGCATGCAACACCAATTCTTTAGATAAGGGACTGCAACACCTTCAGATTTTATTGTAAAATCAGTTCTCTGTGTCTAAGGGACAACTACATGCACAATATTACTCAAACCATAAATTCTGCATTTCATTTAATAAAAAAGTTTCTGACTGAAGAAGACATTCTCCTGCTCATTGCTGTCCCAATGTGCTACCTGGGGAGGCAGAGGCAGAGTGTTTACTGATACACACACACACACACACACACACTTCACACAATCATGTCTCAGAGCTGGGATCTGTATCTCTCTCTCTCTCTCTCTCTCTCTCTCTCTCTCTCTCTCTCTCTCTCTCTCTCTCTGCTAGCTTTTCTCTCTAAGTGGAGCTCATGTACTCTGCTTCTCAGGGAGCTGTTCTAGCCAACTCCTCAAGCCCTTGCATGGCTCTGGGTCAAACACAGTGCTCATGCTGAAGAGACACCATGATGTAGCTTCTTTTCAGGTCTTCCCATTGGACTTCTTTACACAACCCTCCAGATTATATTATAAACATAACTTTCTCATGGTAAATCTTTGAGGAATGTTTTGGGACCCAACCCAGGCTGACCTGGATATGCTCTCATACGTATATCACTAAGAATAAGATATAAGCTGTGGTCACATTTCCACAGTGAAATTCTGGACAAATGTATGCGGTCATAAGTAGTCTTGAACAGTAACAGGAGTGGGGGCCTTTTTAAAAATTAATTTTGTCTCTTGATGATGCAATGCATTTTAATTACTCTAACACTCTTTCTCTCCCTCTCTGCTTCGCGATCTCCTCCTCCCTACAAGTTCTTTTGCCACATTCATGGTTTTTTTGGTTTGTTTCATGTCCCACTTAGTTTAACAAGGACCAGCTAAGTGATCGTGAGTTTCTGGTTGGCACCCTGTTGGTTACCTAGTCAAAGGCAATGGCAGCCCCTCTTCCAGAGCTGTTCACCGTGCTAAGATGCACTGCCAGTCCCCCAAAGGTGACACACTCTTTCATGTGGCCATCAAACACTGACTTATTTGATGACCTGCCAGGCCTCGATTTTGTCCCAGAATAGATTTGAAAACTATCTCTACGACACTACTTTGCCTCCAAGCCCAGCCTGTTGAAAGTTATGCTGGGTGATAGGAAAGGGATCTGGTACTTATGTTCAGATCAATTGGTGTGGCAGTTTGGGAAAGAAGTTAGGGGTTTGCTAGATACAGAGAGTAGAGTGTTGGGAAAGATATATAGAGTCTGCAAGCCACTCAGGACACATTGGCCATTGCTAGCCCTGTCATGTAGAAATGGCTCTATGCCACAGGAGTGCCTGAGTTACTGCATACTCATGGTAACCTCTCAGCCTGGCTCCAGGAGTCTCCTGGACCATGTTCTCACTCACTGCCTGACCTGCTGCTGGGGGTCCCAGGCTAACCTAAAGACCTCCCATGCTACTTCAGCTACTGTTTCCACAGTGGGCTGTGGCTACGCTCACACACATCAGAGGGCACCAAAGCATGCTTTCTCTTTTCTGCATAAGAGGGTAAGCCTTACAGAATACAGACCTTCCCTGTTCATCTGATGTTCCTGCAGAGAGGCCCAGCTCTTAACCATGACAAATGAGGCAATGAGTGAACTGTGGGTGCACAGAAAGAAGCTGGGGAGCTCATGGAGGTTGCTGTGTTCTTTCTCCTCAAGTAAGTCAGAATTGACACCTGTATATCAGTGTGTGGCAAACCGAGGGATCTCTTGGCTCTCCTGGGAGACAGATATACTATGGTTGAAATGTCTATGTCTCTACAGAATTTATGCACTCTTTGTGCTTAGGATAATGATATTAGGAAATAGGGATGTGGACAGATGTTGAACCATGAAGGCAGAATTTCAAAGTGGGATTAGTGTCTTTATAACCCCACCCTTCACCACCCCAACAAGTTATATGGCACTACTTTCAAGGAGATGTAAAGAAACACCTTCTGACCCCCAAATTGGGAGGGATCCATGACAGACCCAAATATGAATACCAGTGAAGTCCAATTTGATGAACCAGAAAGTTCACTGGGGTTGCTACATGAAAATGGATGAGGATTTCATATAAAGCAGTAGAAATGACACAAAGACAGCTGCATCAGCAAAGTGCACTGCACTTTGAGCATGGGTGAGAGCTCACAAAGCTGGGAACCTGGAGCTCACTCAGTGCACAGCCTGCAGGCAGCTCAACAGTTTGCAAAACATCACTTCCAGGCAGGTCAGTCACTCAAGGGTGTCTCTCAGCCATAGCTATTTCCTACAGAAGCCTGGGGATGAAGAAGCTTGGCATATCTGTTCGGTTTCAAGAACTTAAAGCTTTTGAGCTGTTTTCTTCCAACAGGGCAGAATACTTCACCTCTCTTTAGAACACCCTTGCTTTTTTGAGCTTCCCTCAAAGCTAGAGTGTTTCATTTTGGAGAAAATTGCTATGCAACACACAAATATATGAGCATGTTTGTCCACACACACGCACACACACACACACACACACTCTCACACACATGCACACACAATCTATGAACCAGGATATGGGCCTACTGCATGCTAAGTTAGCTGCATCCTTGACTGACCACGGACTTTCAATCCCCATCATTTACCCAATCTGTGGTATTTACTTATAGGAGCCTGAGTTGACTAACACAGTATTCATCTCTATAACTTCAAACAAGACTCCGACAGTTAATTAGGGATGATACTGCTCATTAGCATTCATCTGCTCTGTATCTCACAAACAAGCTCAACCACATTTAGAATAGCCACTGAAATCCCTAAATCCAAGTCTATTTAAGAAATAAGAAAACTGGAAAATTAGAACAAGATCTTATCCCACATCCAAGTTCGTTGTTATTTCAAGTGGCCACAACATAAAGACACCTGAGAAAAGGAACCCACAAATGAAGAATTGTTGAGATTCAGTTGTTCATAGCTATGTCTATGAGATATTGACTTGATTGATGATAGATGAGTGTGGGCCCAGCCCACTGTGGGTTGCATCATCTTCTTGACATGGGGTTCTGAGCTATAGAAGAAAGTGCTTCTTCAAGTATGAGCTACTGAGTGAGTAGGCAGCATTCTTTATGGCTTTTACATCTATTTCTGCTTGAATTCCTGCTCTGACTTCTCTCAATGATGAGCTGTGTGTGACCTGACAGTATAAGCCAAATATACTCCTTTCTCCAAAGGCTGCCTTTGGTCATGGGATTTAGTACAGCAATAGGTAGAAAACATGAACATTCTATTTAGACAACATTCTCTCTCCTGGAATTCCTTGTCATATACTGTTCCACTTCCTTTCTGCCATCTACTCTCATGACTTTTCTATTGCTATGATGAGATAAAATGACCAGGGAGCTGGAGAGATACTGGCTGCACTTCCAAAAAAGCCAGGTTCAATTTCCAGCATAAATCTGATGCTTCATAAACATATACCTCCAGTTCTAGGGATTCTGATGCCCTCTTTTGCCACTGGTAGGCACCTTGGATGCACAGACATATATACAGGCAAAACACCCTTATCACATAAAATAAATAAACATTTAAAAAAAAAAACCATGATCAAAAGCATGGTCAAGAAACATTGATAAGAAAGAGTTTATTTTAGTTCACAGTTCCAGAGTGGATACAGTCCATGATAAGAAGGAAGGTATAGATGCAAGAGAATGAGAAGAGAAAGAACAGAAAGTGGAGCCAGGCTAACCCAAGTGACATACATCTTCCAGCATGACTACTCCTCCTCAAAGTCCCATAACCTTCCAAAGCAGCGCCACCACCTGAAAACCAAATGTTCAGATGCATGAGCCTGTGGGGAATCTGTCTGATTCCCACCTCAGCACCCACTCCAGACTAAAGTTCCTCTAGTGATGCTTCTCTGACACCTCTTGCTGCCTTATCAGAGCATTTACCATAGTTGCACACTGGAAGCCTATTATCTAGGTGGGTGGTTTCTCCTTGTGATATTTTGGCAACTCTGGATTATAAATGAATGGCTGGCAACATGCATAGTCTCTTCCACTTAACTTCCAAAATAAATGACAACCACATTCGCAATATCAAGGTATCCTTAACTTTTTCTCCGAGTATCACAAATAAAGTTTCAATGTACTACTATGGAGCCATAGATAAACCATTGATGTCTGGTAGTAGCAAACCTCCTATACTTACCCAGAAAGGAGTTTTCAGAAAAGCGGCATCCTTGGCACTGGCTTTCTGATCTTACAATACATAGTCATGGTATCCTGGTGAACATCAGGTGTCAGCCTGACACAGCCCAGAGTTATCTAAGAGAATCGAAGTTGGAGGATTGCCCAGATTGGTTTGTGAGCATGTCTGTGGGGCATATTCTTGATTGCTTGTTGATGTAAGTGGAGCCGGCCCACCAGGGGAAGTGTTATCTCTGAGCAGGTGAGCCTGGGCTCTATAAGAAAGCTAAGTTAACATGAGCCTGGGAGTGAAACAATAGGTAACATTCTTCTGTGGTTTCTGCTTCAGGCTTTACCTTGAGTTACTGCCCCAACATCTCTTAATGATGGCTTAGACCCTGGGAATTGTAAGATGAAACAAACCATCTCTGGTACTGGCTGTTTTATGCCAATTTGACAAAAACTAGAGTCATTGGAGAAGTTGTAGACAAGCCTGTAGAACATTTTCTTAAGTAGTAATTCATGGTGGATGGGGGAAACCAAGCCCATTGTGGGTGATTCCATCCCTGGGCCAGTGGTCCTGGGTTCTATAAAAAAAATAACAGGTTGAGCAACCCATGAAGATCAAGCCAGTAATCAGCAACCCCACACCATAACCTCTGCATCTGGTCCTGTCTCCTCCAGGTCGCTGAGCCAGTGATCTGGAACTGTGAGTGAAATAAAGCCCTTTGCTTCTCTATTTTCCCCTTTAATATTGATGTTCAGACACCTCTCTGTGTTACTGTTGGTCGTCCTGTTTAATCATAGCAATAGAAACAAAGTAGAACACAAGGTCTTTCTAGAATGCTCCCTTGCTGAATGAGTTCTCCTTTAAGTTGTTTATGCAGATTTTGACTAAAAAGCCATAGAAAAGTGAATCATTCAAATGCCAGTCTTGGCTAATCAACCTCTGCTAAAATGGAGCTCTGGGAGGCCTTCACGAGGCTTGTCACCATGTAGGGACCGGGGTGTGTCCACAATCATCACCATCGATGTGTACATACAGTTGTCATCGTAAGGTGTACATGGTCATTGCCATCTACCCAGGCCCTGAAAGCCAGGCTCTCTGAAAATGTAAAAGCAGGTTCTGTTATGCCCTCAGCTATGATGAGCAGATAGCATTTGTACTGTAGGAAACCTTTGAGTTAAATAGTCACATGCCTTCACATGGAGATCTGGTGCAAAGCATGTGAGTGCATTGTGTTGCTTCCTTGGACCTACCTCACCAAGAGGAGAGAACTTCCACGTTGTCAAGAAGAAAACAAAGCAAAGTGACGAACATTAATTAGCTAGGTTGTGGTGAATATTTCATAATATCTGTATATAGCAAATCAGCAAGTTGAACATCTCAAAGATACATGGTTTTATTTGCCAATTGTATCTCAGTATGCTGAAAAAATTAAGACTAAATAAAATGCTAAAAATCTGTCTAGAACTGTCTAAAACCTATGAAGCTAGCTGTATGGCTCAGTGGTATAGTGCTCACCTAGCATGTGTGAAACCCTGGGTTCAGTTCCCAGTATTAAAATGATAAGCATACACTCTTAAATTCTAAAAGCTATTAAAACACACAGACATACAGTTGCTTAAATTTTATGTACATGAGTGTTTTGCCTGCCTGCATGTATGTGCACCCTGTGCCTGCAATGCCCATAAAAGTCAGAAGGGGGTGTCAGGGACTCTGGAACTAGAGTTACAGATACTTGTGAGCCACCATGTTGGTTCTGGGAATCATATCTGAATCCTCTTCAGGAACAAGTGCCCTTAAACATGGAAACATCTTTCCAGCTCTTCTAGGTACCTTTATCTAGGTACCTTGAGGGTAAGTCAATATGATATTTTCTATTTATAACAGAAAATAATTGCCCAATGAGTATTATGTGCAACTTTAATCAACTATTGACAAGCAGAGAAGAAAGAGGGGAAAGAAACAAGACACGGATAGGAGAGGGAAACAAGAAGGGGGTATTGCTTGGATCCCTGGACACTAAGTCTGAGGTGTTTGGTATTATTTAAGTAACACTGAGGATAAAACTGGGAAGTTTCCCCATTGTTTATCATTGTTCTGCAATTGATAAAACAAGAATTACAAAACAAGGGTCACCTTGGGCAAGAACTCAGCAGACGGACCCACGGTCCCCAGAGGACTCTCCACATGATCTTAGGATCACTAGTGAGTGGAACACAACATTGTTCTAATCCAATCCAATTGTGATGGGCCTGTGACAGCAGGAGCAAGGACACAGGAGCCTTGCCTGACCAGCGGCTTGGGTTCCTTCTGATAGGTGCTGGTAGACAATAGTTTCAAACAAACCAGACAGACCCAGTGTCCTCAGAGGAGACACAACTTCCAGGAGCTGTAACATGCCCAGAATCTTAGGATTCCAGGATACCAGGATAACAGGAGCTTAGTCATACCAGGATATCAGGGTCTCAGAGGAAGCATGACTGTCAAGAACTCTGACACCCAGAATCTCAGGTTGACAGGAGCCCGGAATCACAGAATAACAGAGAAAGCTGAACTCTGAGGAGTCCTGAATCAACTGGGATTATAGGAAGGACAGGCTCCAATCAGGTATATTGAGGGCAGCAAGCACTTGAGATAATCAGATGGCAGAAGGCAAGCATAAGAACAGAAGCAACAGAAACCAAGGTTACTTGGCATCATCAGAACCAAACTCTCCCACCATAGCAAGGCCTGGATACACCATCACACCAGAAGAGCAAGACATGGATCTAAAGTCACTTCTCATGATGATAATGGAGGACTTTATTAAGGAAATACAGGAAAACACAGGTAAACAGCCAGAAGCCCTTAAAGAGGAAACACAGAAATCCCTTAAAGAGTTATAGGAAAACAACACCAAACAAGTGAAAGAATTGAAAAAAAAAAACCATCCAGGATCGAAAAATGGAAGTAGAAACAATAAAGAAATCCCAAGGGAGACAACTCTGGAGATAGAAATCCTAGGGAAGAAATCAGGAACCATAGATGTGAGCATCAGCAACAGAATACAGGAAATGGAAGAGTGAATCTCAGGTGCAGAAGATTCCATAGAAAACATGGACACAGCAATCAAAGAAAATGAAAATGCAAAAAGATCCTAACTCAAAACATCCAGGAAATCTAGGACACAATGAGAAGACCAAACCTATGGATAATAGGAGTAGATGAGAATGAAGATTTTCAACTTAAAGGGCCAGTAAATATCTTCAACAAAATTATAGAAGTAAACTTCCCTTACATAAAGAAAGAGATGCCCATGAACATACAAGAAGCTTACAGAACCCCAAATAGACTGGACCAGAAAAGAAATTCTTCCAACACATAATAATCAGAACAACAAATGCACTATAAAAGAATAGAATATTAAAAGTAGTAAGGGAAAAAGGTCAGGTAACATAAATGCAGACCAATCAGGATTACACCAGACTTCTCACCAGAGACTATGAAAGCCAGAAGAACCTGGACAGATGTTATACAGACCCTAAGAGAACACAAATGCTAGCCCAGGCTACTATACCCAGCAAAGTTCTCTATTACCATAGATGGAGAAACCAAAGTATTCCATGACAAAACCAAATTCATACACAATATCTTTCCATGAATCCACCCCTTCAAAGGATAATAAAGGGAAAACCCCAACACAAGGAGGGAAATGACACCGTAGAAAAAGCAAGAAAGTAATCCTCCAACAAACCTAAAAGAAGATAGCTACAAGAGCAGAATCCCAACTCTAACAACAAAAATAACAGGAAGTAATTACTTTTTCTTAATATCTCTTAATATCAATACTACACAAAGCTCCAACAAAGAAGGAGAACTTCAGACCAATTGCCCTTATGAATAACGATGCAATAATACTCAATAAAATTCTTGCAAACTGGATCCAAGATCACATCAAAACAATCATCCATCATGATCAAGTAGGCTTCATCCCAGGGATGCTGGGATGGTTTAGTATATGGAAATTGATCAACATAATCCACTATATAATCAAACTCAAAGACAAAAATCACATGATCATCTCGATAGATGCTGAGAAAGCATTTCACAAAATCCAACACCCCTTCATGATAAAAGTCTTGGAAAGATCAGGAATTGAAGGCCCATACCTAAACATAATAAAAGCAATATACAGCTAACACGGAGCCACCATCAAACTAAATAGAGAGAAACTTGAAGCAATCNCAGTAAAATCAGGGACTAGACAAGGCTGCCCACTTTCTCCCTACCTATTCAATATAGTACATTAAATCCTAGCCAGAGCAATTAGACAAAAAAAGGAGATCAACTGGATACAAATTGGATAGGAAGAAGACAAAATATCACTCTTTGCAGATGATAGTATATATAAGTGACCTTAAAAATTCCACCAGAGAACTCCTAAACCTGATAAATAGCTTCAGTGCAGTAGCTGGACATAAAATTAACTCAAACAAAACAGTGGCTTTTTTCTACGCAAAAGATAAACAGGCTGAGAAAGAAATTAGGGAAACACCACCCTTCACAATAGTCACAAATAATATAAAATACCTTGGTGTGACCCTAACTAAGGAAGTGAAAAATCTGTATGATAAGAACTTCAAGTCTCTGAAGAAAGAAATCAAAG
>NC_034602.1:21977281-22037977 GCF_900095145.1 Mus pahari
GAAGACCAAATATGGGTACTTCATTCCTTCTTAGAATAGGCAACAAAATACCCATGGAAGGAGTTACAGAGACAAAGTTCGGAGCAGAGACAGAAGGAAGGACCATCCAGAGACTGCCCTACTTAGGGATCCATCCCATAAACAACCACCAAACCTAGACACTAGGCAGATGCCAACAAGAGCCTGCTGACAGGAGCCTGATATAGCTATCTCCTGTAAGGCTCCACCAATGCCTGGCTAATACACAAGTGGATACCCACAGTCATCCATTGGACAGAGCACAAAGTCCCCATTGAAGGAGCCAGAGAAAGTACCCATGGAGCTGAAGGGGTCTGAAGCCCCATAGGAGGAACATCAGTGTGAACTCACCAGTACCCCCAGAGCTCCTTGGAACTATACCACCAATGAAAGAAAACACATGGTGGAACTTGTGCTGTGGCTGCATATGTAGCAGAGGATGGCCTAGTAGGTCATCAATGGGAGGACAGGTCCTTTGTCCTGTGAAGGCTCTATGCCCCAGTATAGGGGAATGCCAGTACCAGGAATGAGAGTGTGTGGGATGGGGATCAGGAGAAGGGGGAGGGGATAGGGGATTTTCAGAGGGGAAACTAGGAAAGGGGATAACGTTTGAAATTTAAATAAAGAAAGTATCTAATAAAAAAAGAAAATCACACACACACATACACACACACACACACACACACAAACACAGAAAAAAAAATCATACCACTATGCATGTGTACACATATGTGCCCACCACACAGAATGTAATTTTGGTGTAAGTCACGTCATTGCATAGAATAAACAATGATTATAGAAAAAAGAATTATAAAACAAAAATAACCAATTTTTGTACTAAGCCACCGTCATTACTTTTTTAACAGAAAAAAATCTTTATTTACATTCAAGCAGTTTCTAAATTATGCTAATGTGTCAGTTACTTCTAAAATTCTCAACACTGAAACTTAGTCTTTGTTTTAAAATAAAATAGAGAAGAAGACATTCACAAACATCTGTAAAATCTTTAGTTATACAAATGTCCATAGAGCAAAGATACTTTTCTGTCCTGTGTCTAACATCACTATTGCTATTGAACCACAGTCACTTCATGGTAAAATGTGGTCACCGATCCACAGTTCTCTTGGAGTGGTGTGTGGCTGCTGATTCTGAGTCCTCTTGGTGTGGTGTGTAGCTACTTCTCCGGAATACTCTTGGAGTGGTTATGGCTACTGATCCACAATTCTCTTGAGGTGGTATGTGGTCACTGTTCCACAGTCCTCTTGAAATAGTGTGTGGTTACTGATCCACAATCTTTTCATGGTGGTGTGTGGTTACTGAATGGGACAGTAGTCCCTAAATCTATCTTTAGTCCTCACACACTTCTGCAAGATTGAATGACTCCTTTCCTCTTTAAAGGGAGGCTTCAGAGAAAATACACTTTGGAATTCTACAGCAGCCATGGACAGAGCAGTTCTCCTATGACGTTAGTTCATAGATAACCCTTACCCTTCTTACCCATGCTTTGATAGTTTATGAGAACACCAGTCCAAAGGGCACTTGGAGTACAAAAGACAGAATTACAGGGTCTTTGCTGCTTATTAGTTAGACACACCCCGGTCACCTGATAGATAGAAGGGAAGGATAAACTTGAAGATCAGTTGCTCCAGCTGTATCAGCACAAGGCCTGGATGTTCTCCTAAGATGATGCCCCAATCAATGAGATTGACCATGACTTGGATCTGTAAAAATGAGGAATTCTGTCATACACTTCTACACCTCACATACACTGCCACATAAATAGTGTCTGCTGTCCATGTGAAGAGGAGGTCAATGGCCAGTGCACGACTTAGAGTGGTCTGTGATAGGATGGTGAGGGACTGACCACTGGATTATGAACTGCAACTGGAACCTGATTGCTAATTAGAAAATGACAGGGAAGATCAACAGTATGACCAAAATTAGAGAGGTCATAACTGTTTTACCATCAGGGGAGGGAAGGAATCTATCATGGAGGGGAAGCGTTAAAATGAAACTATAAAATCTCCTTCAGAATAGAGAATTGGACCTTTTCATTGTGGAATGGGATACAGGCATTATCAGTTCAAATGTGAAGTCAAAGGAAGAGATGGTAAAAATAGGATCCAGCCCTTAATTTATTCACTCACCCAACAGATCTTGAGAAAGTGGGAAGGGGCCACCTCAGCACTTCAGAATCTCTCTTCCCTACTTGGAAGCTCATGGGGGAAGGAGCTAGACACAGAAAAGGCAGGGCCGGAGATTGGGCCATGGCAGTGCAAAGTCACAGGTGAGGCCCAGGAGCCAGCGGCTACTTTCAGAGCCTGGCCATTGTCCTTGGTCCTGAGTTTTGTCTCAGTCTTCCTACAATACTAGTTTGTACAACCAATGGTGCCCTTTTAAATATATAGCTAAGTGCAGTCACTACCACGTTTATACTCAGTCCTTGGCTGAGGGCAAGCATCGTAATTGTGAGATCTGACTAATGAGGAAGGACTGTATAAGACAATGTTACAACACAGGAGGAAATGTAGAGAGAAGAGGACTATGGGGAAAGGAGTTGGTATTGTGATGAATCGGAAAGGAATTTGAGGAGGTATTGTGCCTTGCATGTGAGGCACAAGTGCATATGACTTAATCAACAACAGAGATGACCCTCACTTCTCCCCAGATAAATTGTTTCACGTACTTCCACATAATAGGGAGGAAATGTGACAACCTCCAAATGCCCCTGATTTGTAGGCTATGCACTTGATTATAACCTTCCTTGAAGGCCTCTGATATTTTCATGCCCTCTGATATTTTCAGACTATGAAAGCTAATCCCTAAATGCATCCACAGGAGACAAAGGAGAAACATCTTGCCCCTAAGAGGAGGGGCGGGATGAAGCCACCAAGACTGAGGGAGTGAGGTGCACACAGTGATTTCTTTCTTAGACGCCAAGACTTTCTGGCCCAGTTGGAATGGATGCAACAGGATGCCTGTGCCAACCAAAGCTGCTGTGCTGCTGGTGAGAATTGAATCCCTAGCACATGCTGGGGTCCAAGGATCCCTGAACTTGATAATGGCTATAAAAGGTTTGGGTGCCAGTGGTTGCTAGTGTATTAGGACCAAGATTTGGATGTGTGCACACATGGATGCACACATACACACATGCACAGGTATGCACACACACACCTAAAACATACAAGCAGCATACAAAAAAAAAATAACTTGTCAAAATTCCAGTAATTATCTTCCATTGAAATAACTCCCTTGACTGTCACAGAAAAGAGTATTTTACTTCCTCTGTCACTTCTGCTTTACAACTTAACTCAGATTGCCAAGTGAAAAAACAACTTTGAAAAACTAATTAGAACATGTTTCCAAACATTTAGATAGTGACTAGGAGCAAAACTCTCACACAAAATAAGGATGTAAAAAATCAGAAAGGACTTTGAAGGTTGGCCTTGCCATTGTTGGCTAGCAGTGGCTCACTTGGGTTTGCTTATCAGTTTTAAATCAACATTTCTTGTGTGTGGACTTTGGCCAACTCATTTGTTCATTTATGGTGAAGATGTAGAACTTGGAATGTGGGAAAGGATCCCAGAAACAGAGAAGTTTGTCATATTTTTCTCATGTCCCAGTTGAAATAGGCAAAGCCGATATGCAGATTGATGTGAGCACAAAGTCTTCAGGCATTCAGCATCTCTCACGTGTGCTCAGCATCTCTCATGAGAATTCAGCATCTCTCATGTCCTTACAAGGGGCTTCGAGTAATTGCACAGTGAAGGACCTACCTTGTAACCCATACAAGAGAAAAAAGTGTTCCAGGGGTTGCTTGTCCTCAGAGGCTTGGGGATGGAAAGTGACGTTCAGGGCCTCTCAAAGGCTTGCTACATGCTTCCTACAGGTCTCCCCTCATAGTTGGACCTTAGGTACAGGAATGCTGAACCCATGGCTTCGAGTCCCAGTGTGCTTGGCTGACGTGTCTTTTCTGTGTAGAACGCCCTTTCCTACAATCTGCTTTGCAAACTGTGATGTGGCTTTTCCCTGCACTAAGAGATCTCAGGCTTCCCTGCTATTGTGGGAAATAATAATAATAACTTTTAAAAAAAATAGCACCATTCTCACTGTATCCAGCTACTCTCTGCCCCTGCAGTCTCTCCACCTCTTGGCTAGCCCCAGTCAGCAGTCTTCCCTCCTCAGGTTTGCCTGCCTGTTCCTTCTCAGCCATTTATCCCCTGCGGCTAGTTGTCACAAATCCACTTATTCCAGTAAATCAAAACTCTTGAAGCTTATAATTAATCAGTCAGATTTATCTATCAATAAATTCTCGATTCACAAGATGTCCACACAATATCTCACCCCACAAAACACCTACACAGTGAACTCAGAGCAATTGATATTGATATAAATTGTCCACCTAAATAAGACAAATTGTCCTGTAATTATTCATCCCTTATAAGATATTCATAACCACCTGTGGCTATTTAAAGCTACACTGAATCTGGATCGTCCTGTTCGTCCTCCATCTTCCTTCGTTCTCCCCGTTCTCTTTCTGTGTCTCCTCCTCCTCCCCCAAACTTTTCAGCTCCACCTTCCCTTCCACTGTCCAGTCACCAGCTTTAGCCTTTATTTTACAAGTTAAGATGGGGAGAGGGTTCACAAGAAGTCACCTGAGTTTGTGATTCACTCCTTGTTCTGCAACCCCCACCTTGGGATGCAGAATTATCATCAAAATACAAACAGCCCCAGGACTATCCACAACACCCTGCTCCTGGATTTTTTGTTTGTTTGTTTTGTTTTTCAAGATAGGGGTTCTCTGTGTTGTCCTGGCTGTGCTGGAACTCATTCTATAGGCCAGGCTGGTCTCAAACTCAGAGCACTCTTGCACCTTTAAGCAACTTAACAATACTCACCTATAGGGTATATCTTACCAGTATATTTTAATCCAGCCACTCTGATTCCTGATATTGTTTGTGAATTTTTCTCTCCTCTAAGTCCATTAAACCAAAGAAGTGGATGTAAAGAGGGCCAGAGAAAGCCCTTGGAAGTGCTTGGGACAAACAGGAAGGAAGTTCATGACCAAGGAAGTGGGACCAGTGCAGTGGGTAACAACATGCTCAGTCCATGTCAAGGCCAGCATTACTGGAATTCAGGAGCAAGAGGCCAGGGCACAGAAGTCTGGTTCTCCAAGTCAAATGGCGTCAGACAGACCTTATCTTGCTTCTGTGGAATGAAGCAAAATCTTGAGCTCTAATATGTAAAAAATTCCAACTCTGGAAACTAACCAGACCTAAAAGATGCTGATCAGGTCATTTCTATCTGTGTCTCTGGGTTTAGTGTCATAGGACCTTAGCTTCTTATCAATCCACTTGAAGTAATATCAAGACAACAGAGTGTAGGATGATGGCTGGGCTAGGAGTCAGGATAAGTCCCAGCTATTGCAACATAACAATTATTTCTTATGTGGCCCAACAGCATTAGGAACTAATGACCTAATGACATGGTATTTTAGCTAGGGTTATACTGCTGCTATAAAATACCATGACCAAAAGCAACTTGGGGGGTGGGAGGGGGGAGCATGTTTGGTTTATATATCCTGAATCACAGTTCCTTGAAGGAAGTCAAGTCAGAAACCCAAACCAGGTGGGAACCTGGAGGCAGAACCCGATGCTGAGGCCACAGAGAGGGGATGATACATGGCTTGCTGCTCCTGGCTTAATCAGCCTTCTTTTCCTACAGAACCCAAGACCACAAGCCCAGAGGTTACACTACCCACAATGGGTTGAGTCCGCCCCCATCAGTTACTCATTAGCACCCTACAGACAGACCTGCCTACAGCCTGATCCTATGTAGGTATTTTCTCAAGTGAAGGTTCCTCCACTAAGATCACTATAGTTTATGTCAAGTTTAGATAACTCCCTTCTCCCTTCCCCTCAACAGCTTTGCTTTGGGGCTCTTTTTACAGACAGAAGTGTGACCTTGGAGAGCACTGGCCAGTGGTTATCAAGGGTGATAAATGGGGGTTTCAGATCCAAGAGAAGCCAGAAAACATCAAGCAAGTTCAACCTGCATTCCCTAGGCCACTAAGGCTCAGATCCATACTGACCGACATCTAAGCTATTATCAGATCCACATGCAGTTTTGTTTTAGATGTGCATTTTCCTTTTCCTTATGAAATTAAAGCGATTTTATAATATTTTGTAGGTTACTGGAACATTTATTTTTCAGATTTATATATAGTCTTTCTTTGAAAATATCATACAATATATATTGGTCATATGTACCCCCAATGCCTTCCTCTAGCTCACCCAACCCATTCCCAACTCTATGTTTTTCAAAAGGATATTAATTTTATGTGTATGTGTCTACACATGTGTGTGGGAATGCTCATGGAGGCCAGAAGAGTGACCAGATGCCCATGAGCTGGTGCTGTAGGTGATTATGAACTGCATGGCCATGTGGACTGGAATTTGAACTCTCATGTTAGGAGTACTCTATGATCAAATTCATCTTTAAAATTCTAAAGGTTTTCAAATGATGAGCACTTAAAAATGAATGTGGGTGTTCAATGTTCAACACAAAACATGCTTAGAGTAGTCAAATTGAAAATCAGTGACTTTCCATGAACTTGTTTGAAGTCAGAAAAAGAGTCACTCCCCAATACACACTATGGTACAAATATATACACCAACATGCAAACACAACACACACACACAGATGAGAGAGAGGAAGAGGGAGAGAGAGAGGGACAGACAGAGACAGAAAAGAGAGAAAGACAGAGAGAGATTAAAGAGGGAGAAAGGAATATCCAAAGAGACCAAGAGAGACCAATCTCTCTCATTTGGAGCAGAAGATGCCAGCCCCAAAAGCTGGCGGGTACAATTCCGTGGTGTTTTGGTGGTGTGTTAGAAACTGATTGTCCACTAATATGGGGTGAAAAGTGGCAGGGCACAGCCCCTACTCAAGAACTTTACATCTAGGAACCATAGGGAGTGTCATGACTGTGGGGCAACCATTTGGTTCTTTAAAAGTTACAGAAATATTATAGGAACACGTTCTCATTTTAATCTCAGTTATGGGATTTGAGGCTGCTTCACATTGTCCACAGCAGCTGACTATGATTTGCCTTGTGCTCTAGCAAGGGTGTGATTTTGCCAACAGCAGCTAGTTTCTGCAATTGCTTGACATTTGGAATTCTGAGGACTTTTCAGAGAGTATGTAATGCTAGGGGCCCCAGAGGAAGGGTGAATTGTTGATTGGTTGCTGTTGGTTGTTGCTGGTCTCAGTTTGTTAAGTAATTGTATGTTATATGAGATACCCTGATGCTGAAGATCAAACTTTCCACAAGAAACTCAATCTCCCTAATCAGAAGGAAGTAGTAGTCTAATGATAGTCTCACCCTTTTTCCCTCTTCCCTTTATTTCTCTTCTATCTAGTGTTAGGGAATTTAAAGGATGGGAAGGGTAGAAGAAAAAAGAACCCACAAAGTAGCCAAAGTCCAGCTACAAGGGAGATGCCTGTGTGGCTCTAGCAGGGCTGTGAAGAAGAGGATTCAGTGTGAAGTACAGCCAACATCCTCTCCACAATCTGTGGGTGATGCTGTGACTGCTCAGATAGATGGAGACATTACTCCTTCTAGGTGACTTTGGCTACTCTACTTGCTGAGATGTGTTTTCCTCACAGTGACATACCAAATGACTAGTGGCATGGAAGAGTTGTAAGGAGGAGAGTTCATGTGTTGGCTGACAGTGTGGCTTTCTATGTGAGGTGGCACGTGAAGTGGATTTCAAAGAAGCTGAATATTTGGACAGATTTCTAGTTAGGTAGAGATGAAAGCTCTGCCAGATCAAACAGAGGGTACCTATATGAGCAAGTGCCCTCAGTTTGCAGCTCATCAGGAAGATCTACACTGTAGGTGTCTCTCAAATTCTCTCTGTCCCACCCTTCCTTGGTTGGTTGGTTGGTTGGTTGAATTGTTGGTTGTTTGGATGGATGGATGGTTGGTAGGTTATTTGGACAGATGGTTGGTTGGTTCGTTGGTTTATTGGTTGGTTGGTTAGCTGGTAAATTGGTCTTTAAGCTTATTGAGACAGGATCCCACTAATTAGCTCAGGCTAGCCTTGAACTATTTCCTCTGTGTTCCTAGTGCTGGAATTGTAGACCCATGCCACCAGGCCTGGCGTTCCCTTCCTGTAAAGAGAAAAGTTCCTACATGTTTAGTAACATTCACTCATCATATAAGGAGAAAGAGTAAATGTGCACTTGCTGAATTCACAAGAAAGTTAGGATGCAGTACTTCTGAATTCTTTTATGAAAATGCAAAGTGAAGCAGCATTGGGGAGTATACTGGCAGGTCACCAGGAGCCTTGGCATGTGGGCACCACCCATTTAGAGAGAGATGGCAAAGCAGTTTTAGCTAAGTGTTAGGCCTATGGTGAAGAATTACCAGCACTCCAGAGCTGGATATCATGTCAAATCCAAGAGTTTCTGAAGGCAGTTCCATCTTGCCAACTAAAGCAGAAAACTGAAAACGGTATTTGAAACCATGTGGCATGTGACAGCATGGTATTCCAACTTGGAGGTGATTGATTCCCTGCCTGTTTCCTCTCTCTCATTCCACTCAGCTTCCCAATGGGTATCACACCACGTTGAGTCCACGTACCAGCTCCAAATCAGTGTTCCTGTTTTAGGACACATAGGAATCATATACAAACTTATATATCCATGTGGAACTTGACCCATAAGGCTGTACTGGGAAAGGCTCATCTCTGACATGGAGGTGAGCATTGGACTCTGCTGAATGTCAGATGGTACGCCCACAGAGTCTGAGCTCCCACAAAGAAAGGGGAACGTTTCAGCTCTGACATATGAGAGAAGCAGAATAAATAAATACACTTGCCACACTGTTCTAGTCCCTGGGGAAAAGGAATTGTCCAGCGTGAGGCCCCCAGGAGAGAAATGGTAGACACTGCTGGGAAGGACTAGCTACGACTTTAGCAAAGGGAGGAGTTGTGACCTCTCTATGGAGGCATCTATCTGATTGTTTAAGAAGGCTGCAGACATATATACATTTCCCTGCCTGAAAAATCTGGTTACCTAAGGCAAGTGACTGGTTCCTTTAAGATCATGGAGCTCAGATATGGTGCCAGTAAAGGGGTTTATCATTTATTTAAGAGTGTGTGGTTGTGGTTCTAATATTAAAGAGGAGCCACAAATAAAAAATATACAAAGTTGATTAAAATACGTAAGGTTAGATCTTAGAAAATTAAGATGGAATCTTGTACTTCCTCACCACTAATGCAAACCAAGCCACTGTGTTTTAATTGGGGTACAGACTGCTTCTTTACAGGCTTGTAAAGGAATCGTTCTCATGGGGGTTAATGTTGGTTTCTTATTGCCTAGAGTTAAAACCTACACTGAAGGTTCTTTCTAATCCCTGATTTCCTTGGAACATTCCAGATAATTCTCTAAGGGTCTAGGAATAAAGAGCCAAAGAAGTAGATAGAAGTCAGTGCCCTGGGCTAAATGGCTCATCTTCATACCTCCATGCATGTTTCCCTGCTTGAGCATATCCCAGAACAGTAATGTGGGCTAGGAGCATAGAAGTTGAGCGACACAGATCTTCATCTCCTCAGTGTCCCTTGACATCTGGGACAACAAGTGAAGAGGGTGTGAACTTAGCATGCATGTAGTGTCTGGGAGAACACTTGTGAAGGCCGTGATGGGGAGCGCAGCTGTCCCTGCGGGTGATAGTGTTAGCTGGGTGGGATGATGGGAAAGCCAGGGTTTAAAATAAATAGCATCTTGGGATTCTGTCTGCTAGGACAAACAGATGTGTGCATTAATGGCTCCAATAAAAGCAAGATGGGGGCTCTACCACAAAGCTTAAAAGGGTCTAGAAATAGCACCCTGAGGGAGAGGCGGTAAACACTGGTCACAGATGATAGACAAGAGCTTTCTGGAATGAAAAAAGCATGAAAATAACCAGAACTAGAAACATTCAGAGAGTGGCCCCAAGAAACATCAAACTCTGGGGCTTCTTCTAGAACACTCTGCAGGTTATATTCTGTGGGAGTGAAGGCAAGCAGATGAAAGAGATAGGAGAAGCAAGTCAGGATCTCATCCCCAGAGCGAGACAGAACTACTGAAGGATTTTCAGGAAGGCCATGTCACATTCTGACAGAAGAGGTATGCAGGGGCAAGCCAAGGTACAGTCAAGCCAGCACCACCTCCCCCAGTGACTCTTCTATACTGCTTCATAGGAACTGAAGAGATGACTGCCTGTCCATTAACAGTGCGCCTGCAACTCTGCCAGCTTTTTATATGCAAGCTGCATGCTTAGACTTCCCCGTGTTTAGTAAGAGGGTCTCCAGTGGACAAGAGCCGTCCAGGTTCCCTCCTTCCACGGAAATCATTAAATAATAAGTGGGAGAGATGACGCACAAGTGAAATACATCACTTGTCACCAGGAGGACTGTGTGTATATATGTACACATATAGACACATATAAATACATGTGTGTACACTGAACACGCATTTACACACATGTACTTACTTGTACCTGCATTTATGAGTACAAGGTCTCCTACCCCATGACAACACTCATACACATACATACTTGCACACATGCATATGAGCACACACAGGAGCACAGCAATGTACATGAACACACACTGTGCATCACACCACCACCAATGGCTCAGGACAGTAACTGTTCCCCACCCATCACCATCCCCAGGCTAGTGTTGAGAACTTTCTAGGTGGATTTCATGAAAATGGGATAGGAGATGGGTAAGGGGGTGTGAAATGGCCTCAGGGCAATAAGGAGGGGGGGGGTTCAATAGCTTCTGAGAAATGCAAGGTATAGACAGCTATCTACAACCAAGACTGAATAAGATGACTATGGCATCCATCCACAATGAGTAGGTCTAGAAGGCATGGCTAGCTCTAAGCCTAAAGGAGAACTGAAGGTTGGTGTTGCACCATGCCATGAAAGATTTAAGGTCAATAAATGATGAATTTTGAGTAATAAAAATAGCGCATCAATGGAATCAATTTTACCCCCAACATGCCCTCGGCTTAATCCAGAGCAGGATCATATATTGGTAGCTAAATAAAGAAAGAACATTCCAGGACCAATCCCTTGGAACACTGAAGGTCAAGAAGGAAAAAGATTTTGGCAAAACAGTCCCAGATGGAAACGTGCATGCAGGTTTCTGCTCATAGGCAGGCATATAAGCAAGACCCTCACCTCAGGCAGAGCAGGACTGCTTGTCACAAACCTGTCTGACCGTCATCAACACCTCCCTCCAATTAAAGGGAATCACGCAGAGTCGGTCTGAGGATGAACATTGTATGGATGAGATTCAGGTTAATTGTGTCAATGAGTAATTTTCCATTTTCCCTGGCTGTATAACATTCAAGTGTGGACAAGCCAGAGAAACTTGCAAGCAAGACCTGGTGTGACAAAGTTGGGACACTTCCTCCAAACAGATTTTGGTGAAGTGTATAGTGTAAACCTGTGGATTTAACTTTAGAAATATAAATGCTCACTCAGAGGCTGTGGATATGTGTGTACTTTCATAAAAAAAGAAAAGAAAAGAAAGTCCGAGTTCTCCAATGTGGTAGCGCCAGCTTCCCTCCAGCAGAGGTGTGTTGCACATACGGTAGACCAGACACCAGAAGGCTGAGTTCTGTGGAGTTGGAGGACAGCTTACATCTTCATATCTTTGTTATTCCTGCAGGTCCTTGCTAGGATGTAGCCCAGCCTGACTCTCCTCTGACTTCTAAATGAAGAAATAAATTCATGTATCTTCCGAGAAGTTGCTTACTGATTGCTTATTTATAAGCACATCTGAGATTCCTGGATTTGAAAAATTACAAATGTGCTTTTATCTGACACTGCATGCAGCAGGATTTGGCATTATAATGCAACATGATGGTTTTAAATCCTAAGAAAGAAAGAAAGAAAAAAAAAAGGATGAATTAAGAAGAATAAAGGTAGCCATTATGGAAACAAAAGAAAACTGACCAAACAAAAGATGATTAGGGGAAAAATATAAACATAGAAAGTACAGAGGAAAACAGCTCATTCCTCATGTGACCCTGAAAGGTTGACAGTCAGCAGTGCTTACACATGAAAGGCCACTTATTTATAACGCTTAGAGGACTGTGATGGCTGGTTAGATGTCTACTCTCTATATGGCAAGAAACTACAGATCAGCTCCAACAGGATCAGCTGTGCCCTTAATCGTGCATAGGTATCATAGAAAATGTGAGAGGTCTTCACATAAGCAGTCAAAAATAAATCATTACAACCTGTTCTTAAAAGAGAAACATGAAAGTACGCCCACTATAGCTTAATTCAAAACACTCTTAGTCATCTTCCTGGGTTTTATTCTTGATTGTTGGGTGAGAAACATAAAAGGCCATTCAGAAAATTATTCAGTTGACTCTCAAAGGGATGTACAGCTAGCAGAGACATGCACGTGCTTGGTGACCTACTCTCGGGTCTATGCCCCAGAAATTCATCTCACAGAGAAGAATGGAAAGGAACTGAGAGAGGGACAGGGCCATGTGGTGAAGTAGTGGTGCGCATGGCCAAGGACACTTCACCAGCACTTTCATGGTTGTCTAGGGCTTCTCAATCACTTTTCTGGACATGTGGGATTTGTTCCAACTCTTTGCTTTTCCAGAAAGTCCTCCAGCAAGAGTCTTTATTGAGGGAAAATTCAAGAATTCCTAGAAAGTTAAGCAAAAACATTTCTCTACTTGCCCTCTTCCAAGAGTTCCCCGAGAAGAACAACAGAACATAAAGCACAGCTTGGGAGAAAACACGTGATTCCTTTCCAAAGAGAGAGGAGTAATTCTCCCTTAACATGACAGACACCCAACTAGAATAGGGACCAGGAGGAGGAAACACTGGCAACCAGGAAAATAGCAAGAAGCAGGGATGGCAAACTTAAAACAGTGCTCACCGGAGTACAGCAGAGTGGATAGAGATACTGCTAAAACGCATGACAAGCACACGACTAAGCAAAAGGGAAGCAAGAGTAAGCAGAAACCTGACAACCCTGTGTATAAAGAAGAGGAAACCCAGGACAGAGGAGTTGTCACAATGAAAGGGCTGTCAATGGTGCCTGCTCAATTATAAAGGAAGATGCAAGCCCATCCTTTGAATGAAGATTCAGGAATTAGGTATAGGACAATTTTAATAAGATGAAAACAATTTGTAGAATAGCAAAACAAAGTCATACATGAGATGAATGTGGAAGGGTGTATTTTCACTTTAAATTTTCACAACAGTAAAATGTATAATAAAATGGAGCACTTTGCAGAATTTCAAAGAAAAACAGTTTTGAGTTACAAAGTTATTTCCAGAGATGTTCTCAAGAGATGTTCTCATTTATTTAACACACACACACACACACACACACACACACACACACACACACACACACACAGAGAGAGAGAGAGAGAGAGAGAGAGAGAGAGAGAGAGAGAGAGAGAACATATATTTAGGTAGCAAAGGCACAGAGACCATCAGCATGCAAGCTTCCCATAAAGCATTCCTCTGAAGCAAGCAGCATTTTATATATGTATGTATGTATGTATGTATGTATGTATGTATGTATATATATACCCATATCTTGTGTGGATAGTCAGATGTGAAGGATAGCTCTTATTTATCTATTATCTCTTCATTTAATATGGATTGGGTTTGTATGAGAGATCAATCACACCTTTTACTTTATTTCTTAATACTTTAAAGAATTCCAGGAGAGTGCCATACATTGTAATCTGAACATTTTAATTCCCCATCTCCTCCTACATCCATGTCCCCACTGCAAAAATGACCCAACTTTGTGTCCTCATCTACTGAGCCCCAGTAGTGCTGCCTATATATTCTTAAGAGTGTAGCTGTCCACTGGAGTATGATAGACCTACCAGGGGCCCCACCCTTAAAACAAACTGACCCCCCACCGCATCCAGAAGTATCAATTACCAATATTCTGCCTGCGGGCATTTTGCCACTTGTGGTGTTTTGTTTGACTTGAGTCTGCACAGGTCTTGTGCGTACTGTCTCTACTGCTGTGAATTTTATGTGCAATGCCACATTGTGTCTAGAAAACAGTTTCCTTATCGTCATCTACTGCTTCTGATTTTAAAAATCTTTTTGTCCCTTCTTCCAAAATGCTCCCAGAGTCTTAGGAAGAGGGAATGTGATTTAAATGTCCCATTTAGGGATAAAAAATATCCCTACTATTGAAGAAGCAATAGAATCATAAACATATGTAAAAAGAACTTAAATGGAACTATCCTATAATGAAGCAACTAATAGACACAGCTAACAAATACAAACTCCCATGTCAGGAAAGGTTTGTCTCTACTGAAGTTGCTGGTCATTGAGGTTCTGTAGATCCCAAAACATTACAGACTATTACCATTACTCTTGAGCATCCTCTAGATCTTGAAGATAAGACCCTATCGATGAAGAGATTACAAACTTGGATCATAGAAAATGAAAAAATCAAACTGGAAGTCATCAAGCTTTATCCCCACTGGCTAGCTTTCATGATGCTGAAAGGAGCTGTTCAGGTTACCATAGGAGAAAAGTGGTCACCAGCCTTACCCAGCTATGAACCCTTAGAGCTTCAATAACAACTAACCTGGCAAGACATACCCACTGATGAAACAGTGAGAGGGAGGTCATACCAGCAACCAACCATTTTCTATGTGGATTTAAGTCTTGCTCCACAAGATGGAACCCATATCTGGCATAGACAATGGGGCCAAGGATCCATAGCTAAAGAGGTGATAGGTCCTACGGGAGAACCTACTACAGTCACTCTACTAATGAGATATAGTATTAAACCAATTCCTAATGACTTCTCATTATACCGTAGATGCATGCATCTCTGAACCCTACTAACGAAGCATCAGTAGATGGTGATAAACTCAGAGACCCACAGTTGCTCACAGTGCATTTTTGACTTAAAACTTATTTCTGGTTGCATTGGACATTTGTGTGAGTCAAAGACGGGCAGATCCTCATCATCATCCAAGAGTCTGAACTTGGCATCTGTGAGGGTCCGTGAGGGTCTGTGAGGGTCTGTGAGGGTCTGTGAGGGTCCATGAGGGTCCCTGAGGGTTCGTGAGGGGGCACAGCGGGAGCTTAGAGTACTTTGCTACCTGTATCACAAACTGGAAGTTCGCAGGGCACACTTCCTTTACCACATTAAAAAAGGCATTGGAGTTAAATCAAAGCGTTCTCAGACCTAGAGTTCCAGGTTTCACTCCCCTCTGAGAACCAAGGATAGAAAGCAAGTCCAGAGGACATGGGGGGGGGGGTCCTGAGAAGTGACCTGTGATGTGTATGAATACAAATGCAGATAACTTTCTCAACATCAATTAAGGAAAGCATGCAATCTCTCAACTGCTGAACTCTCTATTCATCACCCCATAAAATGTACTCATTTAAAGTATATGGAAGAAAAACATTCACTGAAATAGAAAAAGGAGATATAATGTCTAAGACAGCATCTAAATATATTCTTATAAAGAAAATTCTGGGATTTTATTTAGCTATACTAGAAACTATTTTAAAAGTTAATGACAAAATGGTAGTTTGCTACCTTATGATTTGGGATGTGGTATGAAGTATTGGGTCAGCTGTGCGGTTCTTTCAACTGTAGTTGGGCTTGCTCGCTTGTCTGGAGTCAACAGCTGCACCACCAGGAGGCAAGTTGATATAGATAGGTCTCACCTGGGGCTCACATTTGATCCACGTGCCCTAATTCCCCAGATTAATAAATCTAGTTCACTTTTAAACAGGTTGCCTTCAGAGAGGCGTCGCTCAGCCTATACAAAATCACTTCTCCATTTTACAGTCAGGGGGTGTGTCAGCCACCCCAACCCAGAAATGGGAAAGAGAGTCTGCTTTCCAGTGGGAAGAGTTGTGGCAGTGTAGGGCTATTGGCATGAATACAATGAGAAGATTCTTGCAGTTTTTTTCTGCATCTATCATAGTGAACACATGGTGGCAGAGACCTTTAGGACATCAATAAACAAACTAGTGATCTAGATTCATATGGGAAACAGGAGGCTGGGATTTAGAGAAAGAATTAAATTCAAATCTGGATCCTTTCACTCACTGCAAGGGTGATATCCGAATACACAGACCCTCAGTTTCCCCTTCCTCTTGTCATCCAACCACAAGTCACCTTGAGATTGTCATCTTCCAAAGTGAGTTATGAAAGAGAATGCACCAGATAAGCCTTCATGAGCGAGTGATCAATCCAACAATTGTTATCTGCGTGGTGGAGTGGCAGAGATTCTGGGAACTCTCCAGTTCCGAAAGCTGGATACCTCTGCAATCCCAGGGCGGTGCTAGAGAGTTGATGCTGGTATTGAATCCATGATAGGAGGCTGAAGACACTCAAGTGTAAACTCGGTGAAGGGTCCCGCTTTCGATGTCTGCCTCTCTGCACGGGTGACATGGAGCCTGGACAACTTAGTGAGACCCTGTCTCACAAAGAAATTATGAGAAAAAATATTTTAAAAGTCGATTGGCAGAGAGCCCATGTTGTCTCCTTGCACTCTAGAAGTTTCAATTGGGATTTAATAACAGTAAATTAAAACTTTGAAAACTAAGCATGCAGCCAGAAACCCTTTGTCTTCTGTGTTACTCTTCTCCCATCAGTCTCTGACACACACACATTATGGGTGACTGTCATGTCTACATGTTTTAAATTCTTTGTATATAGAAGAAAATGCATCTTACCTTGGGAACCTCAGTCTTCTGCATAGCAGCATCTTCGGTTCCAATGGCAGAATCATGGGGATTCCCCAACCTTTCTCCATGCTGCTACCCTCCTTACCTATCCCAGCCATTCTCTTTCTCAAGCAGGTCCTTCCTCCCCACCCCCACCAAAATGTGCCTCCTCCTTAATGATTCCAGTGCTTTACCTCCTCTCAGTCCTGCTTCCCTGTGAACCTCGAAAACAGGTGTCCTCGTCCCTATTCTAAAATGACAGACTTAGGGGAACAGCAACATGAGGCATGAGACTATGTGGCCACTGAGGCAAACCAACCCACGCCTTCCCCACCACTGCTCTTGACAGCATCTCTCAAGTCACACCTCAGGGGTTCTGTCTGGATGGCCAAGCGTATAATCTGACTTGTAACCCTGAAACATGTGGTCTTTGACATTCAAACTGCTGATGGCATCCCACTCAATTAGAGGATGGTCTTCTGGTGGTAGCTCAATGCCATGAAAGCCCTGTGAAGGATTTGATCTGAGGTAAGAGGCTGCATCTCTAGGAAGGCCATGAGCGCCAAGCCAATATGAACTCTATTCTGTTTAAGAGGAGCAATGTATGCAGAGATCTGAGCCCTCAGAATAGTGGGGCAGAGGAGCAGGAATAGAGAACCAAAAACACTGCACAGGCCCACACATGATTTAGACATTTATAGACCACAGCTCTAGTCCCAGGCCCTGACATCTGAATATTCCCTAGGAGTACCTGTCCTGCCAGCTCATTGAAGGTTTTCTAGAACTACCATCTATACTAATGCTATTTGGAACAATACCAGGTTAAGAAGAAGAGGTGAAAGACACACTGATGGCCACTCAGCACCTCTCTGTCCCTAAGGCAGAGGGGTATTTCTACAACCCAAGAGTGTTAACCCTCAGAAAGCCCAACTTAGAGCAATGACCACAGTCCAAACAGCAGGTGATGGGGTATTCATCTTATATCACTCCAATTTCTCTCTTCCCTTCCACTTTGCCATGTGATCATCATTTCCTACCCATTCAGTCCTGAGGACAGAGAACTATATATCCTGTGCCTTCCCAATTGCTCTTCAAATCACTTCTCTTAGAAACTCTCCCATCACCTCCTAACACTATACCAAATTCTTCCTTTGACACAAAGCTATGAGGTGCTCAGCATGTAGGAACCATAGAAAATGTCATCATTGTTACAGAACTCAATTCCAAGAAGCCAGTCTGAGAAAGAAGGCATCGGGGTATTCTGCTATGTCTTAGCAAGTGATCTTGTCAGGACTTATTCATTTGAGGCAGTGAACTCTCCTGGTAGCCTTGGTTCATGTGTAGGCCCTCAGAGCTGGCACTGTCCTTGCTCCAGCTTTTCCCTTAATGAAGTCATGTTCACCCTTTCAGTGTGATGGAAATGTGACAGTGTGACAACCACAATGGAGAAACTTGTCAGGCAATCTCTCAGTTCTCTCTTGTCAAGGCTCCAATCTCTTGAGAGAGAGAATTCAATTGTTTTCTGTGTTCCCCTTTACATACATTTTATTTTTCATAAACAAATGTAGTTTGAAACCCAAGGAGGCCCATGTGAAGTCATTTCTTGGAAATGGAAGAAAACATGTTAACTGACGTAAGATGGTCCTGTACAGTGGATATTAGTCCCTGTAGATACTGTGTCTCAGAAGTGGGCTTCAAGTGTTTCTGTGGGACTGGATAGAGGCTAAAGGGAGCACACAAAGCACCAACATTTCATCAAGGAATAGTCTTGCTGTTCCATGAACCTCAGGTTTCCTTTGCTGACTCGGATGTCCATGATGACCAGAATCTGACCCCTAACCAGAGTCCCTACCATCTATACCCACGTGTCCCACACATAGGGTACTCTGCCTTACTGTATGTTCCTCTTCATTCCCCCACGTACACCATCTGGACACTGCACGCAATCATGATAGGAACCATTGATTGGACACAGCCTCTTACACAACACGAGAATCAAGAGACTGGCCACTCATCCTACTAACAATGCCATTCTAAACACAGAGGTCATCCATGGGCATTAGTATACATGGTGAATGATTAAACATTGAAAATTGAGAATGCCAACGTACACATATATAGACACACACATTCTCACACATGACATGCATACACACAATTCTCTCACATATACAGACTCAGGAGCAAACAAGCACACATTTGAATTGTTTATATTGAATCACACACACAGACAGTGTGTGCTTGCCAAGGCCTCATCTGCAGGCAGCTTTCTGTGGACATAATGAGGGCCAGGAAGTGGGAGTGGGTGGGGTGGAGAGCAGGGCGGGGGGAAGGTATAGGGGACTTTCAGGATAGCATTTGAAATGTAAATGAAGAACATATCTAATAAAAAATTAATATAGAAAATAAAAAAAGAATCTAAAGAGTTTGTAACTGGCATGAGAGGATGATTTTAACACTATAGTTGAGTGAAAAGGTCATTGAAAAGATGCACATTGAGTTTAAGACACAGTGGCTATATTGATTATATACCTCCTCCAGAGTGAAGTTTCAACTATGGAGACAGTTGAGGCCCAATTTGCATAATAAAAGTCCCATAAGTACTTCAGAAAGTTGACTGTAGATGTCTACTTGAACGTGATTCTACCTAGGGATGCTCAGCTAAAAAGCTTTTTCTCAAGGTGAATACTGTGTGTCCAGTGCTTCAAGTTCCTGTGTATAGGCTTAGACTTTTTTCAAAACCTACTTTAATTAGGGTTTTTAAATGCTTCAACCTTCCTTCTAGCCCACCGACCAGAGGTAGGAGAGAAGAAAGGTTACTAGGAAACAAGATGTGAACCTGTTTAGAATTAGTTCTTCCAAACATGAATCAGCAACAGCAGTATAGTCCAATCAGCAAATGTCAAACCCAAATCAGTAGCCTTCGTCTGATCCAGAAGAAACCACAAGGCTCCACTGAATCGGCACAAGTCAACTGAGCCATCCAGAAGCAGCCGAAATACCACGAGAGGTTCTCTGATGCTTTGCTCTATAAGTCATAAGAAGCCATGATCAGCAAAGCATTGCAAGGCACTCCAATGCAAGAGTGTCGCTCACTGTCTGTTAGGTTATACTTATACTCTGTCCAACATCACATGTCTTCTCAAGGAACTGCTTCAGCAAATCATCCTTGCACATCTCTGCTTCAGCAAAGCATCCTCTCCCTTTCCACAGGAATCCCTCGTCCCTCTCTAGGCCTCTGTGACCATCTCCTTCCTGAGGACTCCTTCTCCTAGGACCCATGCAAGGCAGACTTCCGCTACCTCCTAAATATCTTGTCCTGCACATGGGAAGAAACTCAATCCCAAATCCTCCAATACTTAGATCCCATTAAGCCTTATCTAGTCTCCCCTTATCTACCACATCATTTATTTTTCTTATTGGGTTTAGCATTGTTTCCTCTCTACAAATATTATATCTTTGCCCACCTTCTTTACTGTTGGTATCTGGGGACCTAAACCCAAACCTGATGTCAGGCAGTGCTTGAATCAGGTAGAGACAACAGAACTTATCAGAACACAGAAGAGCATGTAAGAAAGTGCCACATAGTGGTTCTCAACCTTCCTACTGATGCATGCTGTGTTGACCCCAACCATAAAATTATTTTTGTGGCTACTTCACAACTGTGATTTTGTTGCAATTATGAATCACAATGTCAATATCTGATATGCGGGTATCTGATATACAACCCCTGTGAAAGGGTCATTCAAACCCAAAAAGGGTTGCGACCCACTGCTATAGAAGAAGCTCTTGTTACAAGGATTATTCTTTTCTTTTCTTTCCTTTTTTTTTTTTTTTTTTTTTTTTTTTTTTAGAAAAGGTTTCTCTGTGTAGCTCTAGCTGTCCTGGAACTCACTCTGTAGACCAGGCTGGCCTCGAACTCAGAAATCTGCCTGCCTCTGCCTCCCAAGTGCTGGGATTAAAGGCGTATGCCACCAGCACAAGGATTATTCTTGATGCTAACTTTTCTTTTCTATGTATCATTTAGCTTTATTTTCTATGTATTGTTTTGAGATTTCTTTTCCTTGTGATGAATGTAAAATTGTGATTCTCCTCTTGCATATCCACATGTGTTATTTCTTTGAATAGGTATTTTATTGACTATTAATTCTGCTGTCAAGGCACAGAAGCAGATGAGTGGTGATGAAATCTTTTGCTGAATTATAACTTGCTGTCTGGGTATACTGTGACAGTCCCAAGTGAGTTATGCCTTCCATGATGTGTTCAGCTTCTCTTTTCACGAATGGATTGCCTGTGAGGCAGGAATTCATGGATGTCAGTAGAGGTTCTAGACATTGAGGTTTATCTTCTCATTTCTGTTTTTGAAGTTCCCCTGCATAAAATGAAGAGAGGCAAGTGTCACCAACCAAACAAATGGACAGAAGATGTTCTGGGCTTTCAGTTTTCACCAGCCCTCTAAGCCAAGGCTGCCCTGTGGAATTCTGTGCAATAGTGAGGGTTGCCTTGCTTGAGATCTTTCTTTCTTGGGGACCTGGGAAGCACTGAATATGTGACTATCATAGCTAAAGAACTGAGATTAATTTTTCAGTGAATCCATGATTTCCACATTTGGCTTGTGACTACTGTTTGGGGCAGTACAGTTCCAGATGAGCACAGCTGTCTGTGGGACCCAGGAAAGCCTAGCCAAATTCTGAACTCAAGACAAACATAATAGCTGTTTCATTAGCTGGAAGCCACGGACTAAACTTTGGAGTAGATTATCACCCACCCATTGATAATGAGTTCACTGACCGCCACCAAGCACATAGCCTAACCTGCCCCCAAAAGTATGTCTGACAATTATCAATTCAGTATAGAAATCTCCATTCATTCTATGTTTTTCTATTTTATTTTGAAGTAGTAGAAAATATTACCTAAAGAATTGTATTATCCAGGCTCCTAGATTTAATATTCTCTCCTGAAAGTTACGTGGCTCCTTTGCTTTGGCCAAACAAACTATTTTAATCTAGGCGTAGCAAAGGAATGTAAGTAACACATTGTAGTTGATACGTATTTATTCTTGTGAAGGTATGAGGACCATGCCATCATATCCCCAAATCCATCTCACAGCTTCACAATCCAACCTTAAAGTCTTGGAGTCAGGTCAAGATACAGCTGTGAAAAGATCATAAACAGGATAAAGAATGAAAGCATCAAGTAGGGGCTGAAGACCACCCAGAAGCTTCCATGTATAACAACAAAAACAGCCACCACAATTTGGCCGCAGAACAACTGAACAGGGTGTTGGCAGATCTCAGCTCTCTCTGTGGCTCTAGAGGGTCACCCTCTGATGTTAGCAAGAGATAGGTTCCATGTTTGGAACTCAATCCCTCTGCATAATCATCTCTGGGGACTTACACCCCTCGATGAAACTGACTGTTGTCACAGGACATTGCTAAGAGAAGCTGGCTGGCAGGCCTCGGGGAAGGCTCAGTGAATAAACTGCTGCCCAGATGTGAGTACTTGAACTCACATAAAAATCCAAGTGTGGTGGTACAAGCCTATATCCCATTGCTAAGGGATAGCAAGGGGCGCAGAAGGAGTAATACCAGCAGACCACTGGCAACCAGCCTAGTCAGTCAGTGAGCTTTGGGGAAATTAAATCTTGCCTCAGAAATGAGGTGTGGAGAGAAGGTGGTGGGATGCACCATACACCAGTCTCTGACCCTAACACACATACATCACCACCACCACAACAACAATATAATAAAAAAACAATAATAATAATAACAACAACAACAACAACAATGTAAACAACAACAATAATGATGGTAATGATAATAAAAAACAATTGGTTACATGATAAATTCAACCCATCACAGCAAGCAAGAAATGCAAGTGTGAGTGGCTTAGTCCACAGCAGCTGAGACTGGAACATAAGAGGCAGAAGACAATGGCTTCTTACCAGGTGATGATATTACCTGGAAACAAGAGAGAGAGAGAGAGAGAGAGAGAGAGAGAGAGAGAGAGAGAGAGAGAGAGAGAGCTAGACCAGTACCAGGAGAGGGTGTAGCCTTCTAAGGCCTGAAGCAGAGGCATACTTCCTTCTACCAGCCATGTCCTGAACACTGCCATGACAGTAGTAAAGGCATTTTAATTCTATTATCTATGCTAACTTAAATGTTCCTCAATACTCTACTCCACATGGCTTTCAATTGCCATGACATTGCTCTATGTCAGTACAGAAAGGTGCTAAATTCTGCTCCCAGTGCAGTCACAATATCTTAATGATGGCTAGCTTTCTTAGACATAGGGTATCAAAGCTGCCTGGCCTCCTCATCTCTAGTCCCTCCTTCCAAGGAGCAAGTTCCAAATAGGATGTGGAACCACATGTCAATTTCTGTGACTATGTGATTATGTAGCACATGCTAGCAAATGTGACTATGTGTGTGTGAGAGAGATAGAGACAGAGAGAGATAAAGAGACTGTAAGGTGACAGTGTGTCAAGTATGTAACTAACCGTGGCATTTCCTATGACCTGCTCCTATGACACCTGGCCTTCCCCACTCCTCTATTTCTTGAAGCACACCAGTATCTGCAGGCAATACAAGAATACTCAATCATTACTGATTGCTTCATCTGATGTTTTGAACCCATCATCTTGTCAACAGCCAATAACAGAACTTTACAGGCTCATACCCATCTGTCCTTCCCTTTCCACATCACCAACTCTCAGGCCAAGACTGTAACCACATTCCCCTGCTCTTGGGGTATCTATGTGTCCTTGGTGGGAACACAGATGTCAAAGGGTGTTAGGAGGGCAGAAATTAAAGTCCATGCCTTTCAGTCATTTCAGAGATGTTTGGAACTTTCTGCCAAATAATGGATGTTCATAGAAATGCACTCAAATTGCGTGGAAGAGAAACAATAAACCTGCAGATCAAAATGTGCTTTCAGGAGTAAAAGACAAGGGTATTGTTGGTCAGTTTCTTGTGGAATATATCAGAGAATAAGGGTAATTTATGCTATAATTTCTGTGGGAGCTTTTCTCCTTGGTCCTCTAATTCAACTCAATTCTTTATATTTTAAATAGAACTTAGTGATTATACATATTAGTGAGGTCTAGAGAAATGCCTCTATAAATCATATACTGTCTATGATAAAAATAGAACATTTGGCATGCCCACCTATTTTCCATTGACCATTTCTTTGTGGTGTTTAGATATAAAATCCCTTACTTTACTAATTTTAATAAAGGCACTACTTTAGCTTTGACTGCACTAATGTCGCACACCACAGGATGCCAACCCTTGTCACTCCCATGCAACTGCAATATTGTGCCCAGAATCTTTCCATCACACCCTCCTCAAAGCCACCCCAGACTCAGCCATATACTGGAACAGCTTTTTTGGAGTGCACAAACAGGTAAGAACATGTATTCATCTCTGTGCGTCCACTGGCTTCAATTAATGCCCTCCAGGTTGCTCTGTATTACTGTAGAGGTCAGAGGTTTGGTTCGGTTTGGTTTGGTTTGGTTTCTTATATCTGACTAGCATTCAATTCTGGGAAATGTGGGGAAAACACTGTTTCTCCCAAGACAGTTTCATGAAAGAGTACCTCAGAATATATATGGACTTCAGTGAAACTTAGCTGACACCCTCTCATTTAATTCATCTCTGACACTGCCTACTTCAAGAGTGCCTCAGATTCTTTCCAGATAGCTGGCTCAGTCCCCATGACTGTGTTCACTTCAGACCTAGTCACAATCCTCCAGTTATGCTCCCCGAGCTTCAGACTTATTGGCTAAGACAGTCATCCCTGTAGCTTTGTCTTCAGATGTGGTGAATCTGCTTGAATGACTCACAGAACTCTGTGTCGTCTGAGGAGGACACAGAGGAAGAGACCCCAAGAGTGAGCTATAGAGGCAAGCATGGAGCTTCCAAGCCTGCTCTGGTGGTTCTGTGTGTTCACCTAGGCAAAAGCTCTATCCTGTACATGTTGTGGCAACTCTGGGACCAAGTGATTTTAACAAAGATTGAATTGTGATTTTAACAAGGATAACCATGCAAAATGCCACTTGACACAGAGGGTCTGAGGTAAATGCTAATGGCTTGGTGTGGGAAACTGTCAGGCCCATCTACTGCTGGAAACCTTTCCTATCTGAGGCAGAGGACCAGGGATTCAAGTCTTTGAATTTCCTGATCTTCCTTTACTAATTTCTTTTCAGAACAAATCCTTGTGAGATCTCTTATCCCATAGGTCTGCTCTTAGACAAATGACCAAGGACAAGCCTGACTCCATGAAGACATGGGAGCCCAGTTTCTTGCACTGAGAGCGAACCCGTGCTGACTGTGTTCCTTCCCAGTTCCCCCTGGATCATTACTCTGCATCTTTGACTGAACTTTGCTTGACCCGTCTTGCTACCCTCTTTGAGTCCTTTACTGATTTCTTCTGAGAACAAGGGCTTGTGAAATCTCTTATCCCAAAGGTCTGCTCTTAGAGAAGTGACCAAGGACAAGCCTGGATGTCAAAACCAGACCACAATTGAAGAAACTCAGGCAAAGGGACATGTGTGGCTCGAAGAAACATAGACCTTCCTTTCCACCCAGAAGGACTCATGCTTCCTTTCTCTGAAAGGGTATTCGGGACACTGGGAAGGCAGTGTGTAAGCGCTTACACAGCAACCACACCTAAGTAGAGTATACAACGAAAACTAGGACATGGCCACATTTGCTCCCTCTAGCCACTCTGTCCATAAGCTGGATAAACATGAACCTTGTAGCGGACTTCTCAAATCAGTCACAGGCACCAGGTGGGGACCCATGGTTGCATCACCAATTCTAGACTCTACATCTATGAGGAACCTTAGAGTTGAACTGGTGGTAAATCACCATCAACTAGAGTTTTATCAGGTTCTGCACTTATGTTTAAAGTAAGTATGGTGGCAAGGCCTGGCAAGATGCCACAGAGGGATGCTGACATCTAGAAAGATTTGCATTCTGGTGCCCCGAGGTCTCTTTCAGCTCAGGGAGATGACGCCTGATGCCTGCGTGATCCCTCACCAGCTGAAACCTGAAACTTCTTTGTGACTCATCTTCACCTCAGAGGAACTGAAGTGAAGGAGCGGCAGGTGTTTTTGATCAGGGTCGACAACTCCATCCTCTAGCCTGAGCTGTAAGGAGTGACAGGTCCCCTAAAGTTTTCAGATAGTGTATCTTGCCTGGCACTACCACTGAATTGCCAGTTGCTGCACAGACAGGAGCAGAGAGATCCTGGCACCTGCCAAGGCCTGAGTCAGGCTGACTCCTACCTGAAGCTGTGGGTAACACACACATCACTCTAGGCAGTAAGTCATAGCTCTGTGTCATAGCTAATCCAGGCCAAGATGGAACCCACAAGTTCCAACAGTGATGCTGTGCAGACTGGAAAATACCCCAGAGTTGCCCAGTAATTCTTGAATCCTCCTTGCACTTTGTGGAATGCAGTAAGAGAGGTGCCGTGTGACTGCTGAGTCACAGTGCTACAAGAGGTCAATCAGGAGGCCCACATCCAACCCTGTTCTGTGCAAAAGCTCCTGGGAATATGCTAATCATGCAGCAGGAACCACCCAGTTAATCAAGCATCTACTCCCTGGAGAAATCGAGATAGAAACACGAGTGCCAAGAACACAGTTTACTGCAGTCATTAGCACTGGGATAGCTCTATCTACATTGTATGGGTTTTCCAAGGACCCAGGGCTCTGCCTTCTGCACAACCCCAGGTGCACACAACCCAGTGCAGCAAACTTAGAAGCCTGGCTCTGCTCCTGCTTTCTGCTCTCCAGTGTGAAAGGCTCTCTTTAAAGGGCCCCCCTTGTAAATACAGTGTTCCCAGTGAGTCCCAAGAAAGAACAGGACTGTTTGCAGATTCCCGATGAGTTCAGAGCTAATGAAAAGAAATCTGCTCTGCTTTACATGAAAAGGATACACACGTAGTTTCTGCTGGTGTTTGTGGAAAGGCATCAGGTTCTGATTCAGTTCTGAAACATAGCACATGCCATTACATGAAGAAGTCTGGCCTACATCCCTGAATTTTACACATTGCTACTCAGTACCTGTGTTACACACACACACACACACACACACACACACACACACACATATACGTGTGTGTGTGTGTATAGCTTATTGTTAAGAAATTCTGGATATGTATGTCTTCACCTTGTTTCCCACTGCCCCCCTCTTCTCTCTCCTCTCCTTAGTCCACTTTGTCCCTTAGGCAGTTTTATTTCTATTTTTATTTCATACATAGTTACAAACATGATTTTATTTACCCAGAACCTCAGATGAGAGAAAACGTATACGATTGTCTCTCTGAGAGTGTATCGGTGTCTATTGTTATCAAAGTAAATGTCATGAAACAAATAGTCCTATAGAGATTGGCATTAACTGTGACTAGCAGCAACCTGAGATGTATAGTTCTCTACCTTTACAACTCCTGACTCCTCTACCACTTTGTTTGAGGGAATCTCCAGTTTTGTTTATTTGAAGCAGTGAAATCACTTTAATTCTAGGGGGGTAAAAATCAGCACATTCTTATTTGCTATTTATGTAAGCCATGAAGTGAAGTATGCCTCTCCATGTCTCTGTCTCTGTTTGTCTCTGTCTGTCTCTCTGTCTGTCTCTGTCATTGCTGCTTTTTGGTTTTGAAGATAAGGTCGTTCTATGTAGCTCTTGCTGGCTTGGAACTTACTGCGGAAGGTTGATCTCAAACTTGCAGCAATCCTTCTGCCTCTGCTCCCAAGTGTGGAGCTGCAGGTGTGAGCTGCTTGACCAGACTTCTTCCTCACTTCTTGTTCTTTAGTCTCCCCAAAACATCCCTCCAACAAAATGATTGTGCAAACTGAAAAAACTGAAAATACTATTATTTTATTTAAAGAAAACTGATTCTTGCATCAAAGAAATGATCGAAAGAAAACATTATTAAAGAGACAGAATTCCTTATAAGCATAAAAGAAATTCATCCTCCAGGAGAATAATTATAGCATTTTCCTGATCTTTGAAAGAGGTCCTATTCCTTTAAGGACTCTTTTTTTTCTTGTTGTTTTAAAGATTTTTTTTCTATTTTTAATTATGTGTATGTGGTGGTTCAGGTATATGCACATGACAGCAGGTACCTCGAAAGCCAGAAGACGATGTTAGCTCCTCTGAGGCTGTAGTTAGAGATGCCTCCTATGGGTGTTGGGCACTGAATTTGCATTCTCTACAAGAGGAGTGCATGTTCCTAACCACTGAGCAATCTGCCTCAAGCACTCTTCCCTTTACGTGGATATTTATATGTTCTAGACTACAAACACAAGTAATGCCAAAGATGTTGAGAATACAAATTGACATTAGCATCATCCTTCTGTCAGTAGACGATACTTTAAAAGTTATTGAATGAGTGGCCAGAGAGATAAGCTACCAGGAAAAGGCACTTGCTGCAAAGGCCTGGGGACCTAAGTTTGGTCCCCAAAACCTACATAAAAATGGGAGCAAAGAACCAACTGCCAACTCCATAAAGTTTTCCTCTGACCTCCACACCCAAGCCATTTGACATCTGAGGGACCCCCAATAATTCACACACATGTGCATGCATATACATGTAACAATAATAGTAAGTTAAATTAGGGCTGCAGAGATGGCTCAGGAGTTAAGAGAACAGACCAACCCTTGCAGAGGATCCAAGTTCAACTCCCAGGACCTGCATAAATGCTCCTGGGTGTCTATAACTGCAATTCAAGGCTATCTGACAGATTCTGTACTCTGCAGGCACCATGTGTGCAAACATACACACAGAATAAAAAAAATTCAAAAAGTTAAACTTTAAAAACTCACTGAATGTGGGTTAAAACAGAACTCCAAAGAATGGGAAAACACTGTCTCCCCAGACTCTACTCCAGCAAAGAGATCCAGGGGACACTGCCAGAGTTGCCAATTCTATGCCAATGTATTTATTTCCAGTGCCAAGTGACAACACAGTTAAGAATAAACAAAGGAGACTGTGGCCGCAGAAGAAGCCACTTTCCAAAGGAAGTGGGAAATGGGCTGAAACTACAAGGAATTTAATAGACAAGTTCCAGAAAAGAAAAAAGTTGCTAAGGAGAGCCAATTATCAGAAAACTGTAATTAGAGAAGGAAGTCTGTGCCCTACATTCATATGTCAGATATGAATGAAACAAAGCAATGTTATTGTTCAGTTTGCATAACCTGGTTGCTGGAAAGACCCCACAGAATGAGGAACAAGACATAGACACAGATTACCTTTTAATACAATGAGTCCCAGGCTGGGATTTGTAGTGCAAATTTGGTTTCTTCAAAATCCCCAGTTATATTATGTGGATATGTTTTAGTTTGAATCTCAGGTGTGGGATATGAGGTTGCTTCAGGTTGTCACAGCCATGAGCTATGACTGTCCAGTGCTCTAGAGGGCATGAATTTTGACAGCTGTAGATTAATCTGAGAACTCTTGTGAGGGTATAAATGGGAGAGCCCTGAGAGGGCCTGTGGCGGCTGCTGCTCCTCATGCTGCTACCCCGGGACCTTCACTGCTGCTATATTTGCTATTGCTGGAGTGCTGTTTTGCTGGACTGCTTGATATTCAGATGATGAATATTGGAGTTGCCCTAAGAAACACGACGGTCCTAATCAGCAGGAAATTGCCTAGAGAGGTCTATGTCCCCTTTCCACTCTAACCTTCTTTCTCTCCTGTCTAGTTTGGGGGGGGGGGTTGGAAGAGATTAGGATGGACTAAGGAGTGAAAAGGAGATAGAGATATAAGAACCCAATAAAATATAATAAATCAAATACACCAGCAAGATTCTCTTCATCCCACCGAGTGAGTTCTGCATGTGCCTGCAGCTATATGTTCATTCCTCCTGGCGGATGCCAAGAACCTTCTCCCCCAGGTAGCCTCCCTCCCCTCCCCTTTCAAGCATTTTGTCCAGCTTCAGTTTCCTATAAGGACTAATGGAATTCCTTTCCAGCAAGTGGGGCTCCTTTGCCCCAATCTCTCCACCTTCATGGAGTGACCCCTTTATTTAGCCCTTCATTCTCTTGTCTTCAACAACAACAACAACAACAGCAGCAGCAGCAGCAGCAGCAGCAGCAGCAGCAGCAGCAGCAGCAACAACAACAACAACAACAACAACAACAACAAAAACCTTCCTACCCATCAGTGTCTAAATCTACCATGTAATACACACATATATTCTGCTTATGGCTTGCAGGATTTCTTTCCATTAGAATCAAAATCCTTACAAATGTCTCCTTTTTGTTCAATGATACATTTTATTTTTTTTATTTTTTTTATTTTTTATTATTTTCTTTATTTACATTTCAAATGCTATCCCAAAAGTTCCCTATNCCCCCCCCCCGCCCCTGCTCCCCTACCCACCCACTCCCACTACTTGGCCCTGGCATTCCCATGTGCTGGGTCATATAACGTTTACAAGACCAAGGGGCCTCTCTTCCCAATGATGGCCAACTAGGCCATCTTCTGCTACATATGCAGCTAGAGACACAAGCTCAGGGGGTACTGGTTAGTTCATATTGTTGTTCCACCTACAGGGTTGCAGCCCCCTTCAGNTACTTGGGTACTTTCTCTAGCTCCTCCNTTGGGGACCCTGTGTTCCATCCAATAGCTGGCTGTGAGCATCCACTTCGGTGTTTGCCAGGCACTGGCATAGCCTCACAAGAGGCCGCAATACCAGGGTCCCTTCAGCAGAATCTTGCTGGCATGTGCATTAGTATCTAGGTTTAGTGGCTGATGATGGGATGGATTCCCGGATGGGGTAGTCTCTGGATAGTTCATCAATGATACATTTTAAATGCTTTCGACTAGAAGTTTCTATAAGTCAGTGGCTCAGTAAGAAGAAATTGTCAGTGAACAAATCAGGAGGCCAGCATAACTGCAAGCTGGAATGTTGGCCTCATTAGGATGTGCTGGGTTTGTACATGTGATGAGTGTGCAGACAAGCAAAGCCCAGGCCAGAGGCACACGGGTCAATCAGCAGCCCCCCTCCTCCTACAGACTCTCAGTTATTCTCTTCCCATCTCTCTCCCTCCCCCTCTCTTCCCTATGCACAACTCAGTTTTCCAAAGATACTTAAATATTTTACGTGTCTCGCCTGCAAATGTCTGAGGATGGTGAGGGAGCATCCTTCCCTGAGATGGGTATTGTATCCGCCAGGCATGGAGGATGCTCGTCCTTGTGACAATGCTATGCTTTGCTCTCTTGTTATTCGACATGAAGCAGTTTGTGGACAAGACCACAGAGAACCCCCAAATGTCTGCCCACATCATGAAACAAAGATGAAGGACAGACTCTTCGGTGGGTTGGGCTGTTTGTTTGTTTGTTTGGGGGTGCTCTGCTTCTTGTTGTTGTTTTTTTCATTTTGTGCAGAAGCTTTAATTCTCTTTAAAGAATTAAAAAATTGAAGTTCAGCTAAGAAGGAAGTGGAAATATCGAAGTTCTTCCAGAAGAGCACATTTGGCTTTAATGTGATGTGGTGGTGCCAGAAACCCCAGGGGGAAGATCCGTTCTCATTGTCCTCCAAGCTCCAACAACACACAAAACAACTTAATGACAGATTGCAATCTAGTTGACCTCGGTGCCTAGTCCAAACCCAACCACTACACCCTGCACCCGTGCTGCTTTCTTTACGTTCACAAGGAGATGTCAGAGATCTATGGCAAGAGAGATGATTAATCCAAGTATCAATTACAGTCACCCTAATCTGCCTTTGGGGGTCACTATATAAACAGCCAGGAGGAAGCCCGGGAAGCATCATGGGGTTTTGTGTTTGTTGTTTTGTTTTCATGAACCAGAAAGATGTCAATCTTCGTCTCAACTATAACACTCTGAGAGAGGCCTACACAGTGCTAGCCAGTGTGATCCACGGGAAGACCATGAAGATATGCACCAGGGCAAAGATAATATGTATTGATCTGAAAGAGAAAATAGGTCCCTCCAGAGACTCCAGGTGACTCTGGGTAAGATCCAAATGAGACCTGTGTTGATAGTGGATGCTGGTATAAACCTAGCAGGGGAATGCTGGCAATAGAGTCCAGAAAAGCCTTTAGGAGGCCCAGAGCCAGCTATTAGAGACTTGGTGGGCTAACCTATAACCCTGTAGATTGGTGGTACTGCCCTGCTACTGATCAAGGCAAGCCTTCATCTTGCAAGTCTATTGTGGATCCATTCCCCCATCTTTTCCTGTCTAGGCATCATGTTCTCTTGTCTGATCCATGGACAACCTCCAGTGTGGGCCCTGACTCCAGACACACCACTACTCTTCTGTGAGTCTGTCTTTGGGGCATCAGATAAGGATAAAGTGGGCCTGTCTCTGTAGGGCAGGCCCAAGCCCCAGTTCCTAGCAACACTTCCAGAGTTCTTGATCAATGACTTGGAGATAAGCTTGAGAACGTATATTTCCAAAAAGTTCCCAGTTAGCACTGATATGCTACACAGGAACCTGCACTTTTGGACCAGTGATGGAAAGCTAAGAGGCAGAAGCATAGGCGCTGAGGCCAGATACAATGCCTTATGGCTTTGGGGATGCGTAGTCTGAGGCAATCTCCCAGGGCTGAGAGTCCAGCTGTGCTTCATAGACACTTCTCGTATTAATATGAAATGGGGCCCAACCAGAACACTGCCTTTTATTGAGGAAATGAGTAAGGAGGAATTTTACCAGCTTGGCTTGTGAGGAACTTGATTCCCTCATGGTCTGTCTGGGGTTTGGTGGAAAGAGTAGGGAGCTACTGGGAAAGAAAGTCCTTTATACGAAGGAAAGGTGATGCCTGAGAGACCAGAAAAGGAATATGTCTCCAATGCTAACCTCCAAGTACCCCTAAGACAGAAACAAAACAAAACAAAACAAAACAAAAACATGATTGTATTTTGTCTAAATAGCAAAACAGTGTGATCGAACAAACTTATCTGTAGTTGACACCAGAGAGCTGTCCTCATACGCATCAGGGGCCTGTGACCAGGACAGGACCCTAGAGGGGAAGGGAAGGGAGCTGTGAAGTTGGGTGAAGCAGGGCCCAGCTACCAACACAACACAACAGAGAATCAGACTGCAGTGGGGCAAAGGGTGAGCACTTGGCCTTGCTAAGGAAGGCAGAACACAAATATTTTTTTGTGAACACAAATCTTTTGTTTGTTTGTTTGTTTGTTTGTTTGTTTTTTGTTGTTGTTTTTCGAGACAGGGTTTCTCTGTATAGCCCTGGTTGTCCTGGAACTCACTTTGTAGACCAGGCTGGCCTTGAACTCAGAAATCCACCTGCCTCTGCCTCCCAAGTGCTGGGATTAAAGGNGTGCGCCACCACCACCTGGCGTGAACACAATTCTTGCCCTTAGGCCTCAGCCTCAGAGTTAATAGTAAGCTGAGCCACTTTCAATCCAAAGTATCAATCTACTCCAAGAGGCCAGGGAATGCCCCCGAAGAGCACATGAGATGTTGCACCAAGCCAAGGCCCCAGAGCTTCATCAGTATATCCAGCCCCTCTCGCCTGTGGCTGAGGAGACCTGAGTCGTGGCTGACTCAGAGACCATGCATGTCTCAGTTGTTCATCTCTCCCCCACCGTGACTGACCTGTTCTGAAAAGCAGCACACCTATTTTGTGTTTGAGGATTTGTGCAATGGTCCCCCTTGCCATTATATCCCTTGTGTTTGAACCTGCCTAGCATCTAAGGAGTGTTTAAGGAAGTAGGAAAAGCAGAGAAGGAAGGGAAGATAGGCGGGAAGGGAAAGGGGGAGGAGGGGAAGAACAGAAGCAGATGAGTTCTCTGATACTCTGATACAAGGAATGAAGTAAGAATTTAAACCTTGCATAGAACACTCTGAGAGAAGATAAATATTCTCTCCAAGCCAGGGAGCATATCTTTATTTTTAAACCATTGTGTTTGCCATTCTTCTAGGATTCTTTAAGGAGCAATTTCTTCAGATCTAGACATACCAGACTTCATACACCTGATCTGTGGCAGAGGCAGGGTGCAGCCTGGCTCATTCCCTCCATAGCCCTAGGGCTGGGTTTGATGTTCCTGCTATGAAGGTAGGGGAAGAAATGTCTGAAAGTTTGGGCAGTGCCCCAATGTCACAACTCAAGTCCAGTTCTGCCCTGTGGGCTCAGGACTCCCTTGGTTCCCGTGGCAAGCTAGGATTTGCCTTGACAAGTGGGTGTGCTTTGTAAAAGTAACCAAAGGTAGTCAACACGGGATCTGCTGTCTAGCATGATGACTCTAGATACTAATGATGCATTTAACACTCAAAACTTGCTAGATTGGTACCTGTGACATTCTCTTTGCCATAAATGGATATTTATGTAAGAATATGTGAGTCCTGGGCTGGGCAGATGATTTAGTGGGTAAGGGTGTTTGCTACCAACCTTGAGTTTAATCCTCAGATTCCAAAAATTCAGTAAGAAGAGAGATGACCCTTGTACATTGTTCTTTGACCTCCACACATGCACCATAGTATCTGTGCCCACACACTCACAATAACAAATGTAAAACAATATTTCAATAGGTTGACCTAGCCTTTCTATATTGTACATGCATTGCATAATATCTTGCTGTGCATTATAGATATATCTAATTTTTAGTTGTGAAATAAAATAATAATAAAAAGAAAAGTACTCAGAACTAACTGTAACAAGATAAGACCAAACCATTCCTGGTACCTGATGTCACCTAGATTGTCCCATGCCCCACCCTCTGGGTACAAACCTCCCCTCTGAACTTAGCTCGGGACTCCTATGCCTGTTTGCCCAGGGTGGTGCTTTGAGAATCAGGACCTGAACCACTAGACCACTGCCCTTCCCCTGCTAGCTCCCTGGTTCACCATCCCCACAGTGACCAGGCTACCCTGGACTTAGAACCAGTCTCCACAGTATGAATGAGGTTGCCATCCCAAGACCTGGAAATTAAGTCATCCACAGGCATGGTCACTCTTCATGGATCAGGTGTGATTTGATTTGTCCTGTAAGTGAAGAACTTAGAGAAGAAAAGTTTGCATGGGATTATAGAATGTCATTGCTCCTGAGCTTCACCTGATTGGTCCCTTTCAGATAATGAAGGTGACAAATTCTAAAGAGTAGAATGACATAGCAAAATGTGGCCAGTTTTCCCCAGAGAAATCCAGATGCTAAAGAAGGAACAGGTCAAAACTCGTGTCCCAACTCCTCCACCTGTTTGTGAATAATACACAGCTAAAGTTCTTGCTCTGCACTGAAGCACACTAGGAACAGATCTCATTGTCTCCACCCTAGGGGAAAACCATTTGGCCATATAAGTTATAAATACAGTTCTGCATAATTTCTGTTTTGTTCTATCTCCATTCTTGGTGAACAACTTGTACCCTTTGATAAAGAGACTGTAAAGGTGGGTTGAATCTATTTTCTTACACAATACTACATTTCTTCAGACCCTAAGTAAATGCAGGGGAAAAGCATGTGTTTAAATTAAATTTAAATCTGTTGATGATGAGATGCTAATGCTCTGTTAATTTAATTCATCTCTAGCATGTTGGATAGATCTGGAAAAAGTAAAGCAAAGGGATCCAATCTAATTGGCAAGCCACTGTCCAGCCTTGTAAAAAGTAGGGGTGGAGCCAATAAATACAGAACGATGGCTTTGGTCTTGCATGTCCTTTCTTCAGCACTCTCTCTTACAGGACTCTGGCTGTTATGGAACATGCCTTCCACTCTCTAGACTGAAAGAGGTACACGTTTACTTAAGAAGCCTGACTCTACAGCCCTGCGAGATTAAAGCACGCGTGATTTTTAATGTCAAAATATTTACTACCTCTCAAGAAATACTTTACACAGTCCTCTAATTACAACATTTCTTAAGGGTCTATACTATTCCTCTGTACTATGACACAGAAAAAAACCAGTAGTGGCTTCGCATCACTTTCTTCTATTGGCTTGAGATTAATAATCAACAATAAGATTGTTGAAGTGTTAATCTTAAAATAAAGACAGCAGACAGCTCAAGCTACCTCGAGGCTCCTTTCCACCAGGAATAGAAAAAAAAAAAAGATCCCTGAAGAAATATTTTTGAGATGAGATATGAATTTGAGAGCCTGTGGTAGAGAAGTGAAGTGCAGAGGCCCTGAGGCAAGAATTTGTACAAACTGACAGGACAGAGGCCAGTGAAACCAGGATACTGGGGGATACCGAACCCCTGTTCTAAGAACAATGTATTAAACTAACATAGCATAGATGAATTCTGGTAGACCATAGCTGGAGTCATATATTATCAGGAGCTCTTGATTGGTCTCTTTTCTTTGTTTCTTCACCCCTGGTAAAGGCTTTTCACTGGCTAATTCTGTCTGCCCTGACTGAGATTTCCTTGGTGCTAGTCTTATTCAGGAGTTTTCTTGCCTCTTAATTCTGGAACCTTTGACTGAGGAACGAGGTAAACCACATGGAAAGCACCGGCATGCCTTTATGGTCATCATCATCATCATCATCATCATCATCATCATCATTATAACTATTATTAATAGCTCCTGAGTCCAATAAGGCCTGACCATATGGGCATGAGGATAGGGCCATCCACTAGAATATGGACAATTCATCAGAAGTTACACACTACCAAATGGCTCTCTCTCTCCCTCAACACCTATCAACTGTCAATAATTCCTCAGCTGGGAAGTAGAGCCTGGGAGCCTTTCTAAAGTAGGAATTTCTGTTTTCCTTGGAGACTCAGTTGTGTCATGTGATGTTTTTCTAGAGACTGTCTTATGAGAGGATGCTTTGCTGAGAACAGACACGTGGTGTTTTTCTGGGAGTTACCTGTTGAAAGAGCGCTTGATATTATTATTATTATTATTATTATTATTATTATTATTATTATTATTATTTTGCTGGAGAGGATTGTGATATTTGGAAAGAGTGTAAGTAGAATCCAACGAGCAGTGACAGATGCGCTTGCATCGGTTCACCTTGCATCTCTTTGCTGGTCTTTGTTGTGCTTTGCTGAGGCTGTTCTTGACTGTCAACACTCTTGCATTGGTTCACCTTGCTTTCTTTGTTTATCATTACTTGTTGTGACTTTGTAGAGAAAAATGCACCAAAGAACTTCTGGTAGAATATAGCTGCTTCTTGCCACTTCGACTCACGCAGATTGCCAGATATTCAGGCTTTTTTTTTCTGGACCCAGCCACTACTATTGATTCATGTTTGATGTTTAGCTACTGGACTGGACTGCTGACAGCAAAGATTGGAAGCACCCCAAAGAATCATTTCTAAACAGGTCCACAAGCCCCATTTCCTCTTAACCCTTCTTTTCACCTACTTCTGGTGGGTGGTGGGTTAGAAGGGGGGGTGTGAATCATTAAAGAACCATAATTAAAGTAGGTTTTGAAAACTCTAGGCCTTCACAACCCCCTCCATTCTATGTTAGAACCTTCACTGACTAGACTTTGAATTTGCACAGGTCTTATGCAAGTAACCATAACAGCTGGGACTTGGTGGGTGCATCAGCACTGTCATGTCCAGAAGGCAGCATTTCATGTGTGCATCAGCACTGGTGTGTGCAGAAGGCAGCATTTCATGTGTGCATTAGCACTGGTGTGTACAGAAGGCAGCATTCCACTGTTTTCCTCCCATTTCTTAGCTCTCAGATTCTCTCCATACACTCTATCAAGAGCCTTGGGCAGAGGGATGTTGATACAGATGGTCCCTTTGTGGCTGAGCACTCACAGTCACTGATTTTCAGCACTTTAACCATCCACTTTGCATTCACTACTATACACTGCAATAACAAGTTTCTATGACCTAGGCTGAGAACAGCACAAATCTATGGATATAAATATAAATATTAAAAAGGGTAGTTTGAGACTATGACTTGTGGAAGCAATTTATAATCCTAACAAGCCTATATAAAAGATATACAATCCAGGTATTTTATTTATAAGGTATTTATTTATTTATAGATTGGCAGATCTAGAGCTGTACTAATTTATTCCCCAGCTATGAAGTCCCTTATTGTTTGCTGTTTCTCCTGGCCATGCAGTTCCGGTCCCTGTGGTTTCCTCCTCCTCTGTCTTCCTCTCTCCTTTCTCTACCTGCAACCTCCTTGACATAAACCTCTAGTCCCACTTTTCTTCCTCTCCTGCACAGTCACAGGCTCTAGCCTTTTGTTGACCAGATAAATTGGGGAGAAGGTTCATATGCAGACACTTTGAATCCCTGAGGATCTGTTAGTCGGGGCAAACACATCTTGAAAAGCCAGTATTTAGCATTAAAATACAAGCAGCATTAGACCAACCCACAACAATGACTATTTAATGAAATACCACTGTAAGTCCTCCCCTCAAAACGGCTATGACCTCCTAAAACATAGGTTTTTAGCAAAGTTTACAGTTTTAGACAGGATGCTCTTCCAGTGGATTTGGCTCAAAGCTAATCAGAAAGCAGTTGGTTACCCCTATATTCCCATGCCACTATTGCACTAAAGGACACAACTTACCTAGCAGGTCTGTACCATATATGGTTCTCATAGGGTGAGAATACTGATGTTTTTTTTCCTCCCTTCCACCTGCCTGTATTGCACCTTCCAGCAGAAATAGTTTCTTGGTCAGCTTGAAGTTGATTTATTGATATCTTGCAACCAAAAATTGGGTGATATCTTCAGCAATAGGGTCTTATCATACAGTTATAGAGGGAAATATGGTAACAGCCTATGTTATTTTAGGTGTCTCAAGGCCTCTTTGGCCAATAACTCATTAGGAGGTATCCCATCCCTGGCACTGAGATTTTTAACAAGTATCCCATACCTATTAGGAGCAATATTGTCCAACCATCCAAGGTACCTCTCTTGGATCTAACTTCCTCTTTTATGTTATATCTTAAGAAGTTTTTAAATTGCGGGTATAAATATAGGTAGATGTGTAACCCCCCAAAGTATTATTTATTGACAAATGATAATTTGACAATTGCATACAAACCGTACAACATGATATTTTGTGTATATATAATAAAATTGATTAATTAAAATTAATTAATCAGTAAAATTAATATATTCATCACTTTTCATATTTCCCATGGTGAAAGCACTTAAAATCCACCATTTTAGTATTATTCAAGTGTACAATATATTGTGATATATTATTAGCCATATTTACAGTGCTGTATTATAAATTCTTGAACTCAATCTTTTGCCTAATTGAAATTTCTACTCTTCACTTGGCATTTTACCCCAACATCTGGCCTCTGGTAAGACTTTCATGGTCTCTGCTTTTCTGAGTCCACCTCATCCAGATTCCACGCATAGGCTCGCACAGCATCAGTCCTCCTGAGACTGCATAACCATCTTCCAGATTCATCCTTGATATCAAAATAATAGAATTTTCCTTCTATATCAAGGCTAAACAGTACCCCAATGCATCCTCATTTACTCTGTTCATACATCCACTGATGGAACTTGGATTCCAATAATCAGCATTGTCACAAATGATACAAATCAGCACATCAGAAGCCACTCGTACCTTGTCAATCAGAGCTTATGTGCACCCAAGGGTATGGCTGCTGGATTATGTGGGACTTCAATTTTAAACTTCCAATTGAAGTATTTCACATGTATATTATACAGACAAATCCCCATGAGTAGTGTCCAACCACTGTCTTTGTAAATAAACCACTGGCAGTGCCATGCTCAGGGTGATACTGCTGCCATGTTGTCCAGTGTAGGAAATAATTTCATGGGAATGGCTTATTGTAGTGCTCACAAATCTGAGGTTAGAGTTATTTGTTTGTATATAACAAGCTTCTCAGTCATAAGCAACCAAACAAAGGGAACCAAGCCAGTGACTGAGAAGCCACACCTTCCTAGATAGCTCTTCTGCCTGTAACAAGTCTCTGCTTCACCCACTGGTTGATTCTAGACATGTCTACCTACCAGGTTGTTTCCTAACCATTGTGCTCCTGATATTAACTGGTTTGTAAGTCTCTCTGGATTTACATGAGAGTCAGTCTACATTTCTTTTTTTTTTTTTTTTTTTTTTTTTGTATTCCTTGTGACTCTAGTGCAGTCCTATTTCCCCCTAAAGATCTCAGTGGGCAGTCTAACCTGGAAAGGGCTCTGGAGAGACCCTATTTCACTGTGTATATCCTGCTTCAGGAGAGCGTCACAGGCTGAATGCCTTCCTTAAAGGGACACAGGAGATGGCCTCACAATCTGGAAGTTCCCCCTGCACTCAGCCAAGAACTCAGCAAATATTCGGGCTGGAAAATGCATGCTTAATGGCTGAAAAATGTACTTTGGGGTGATATTTTTATTTATTTTTATAGAATATTTTCTTTATTTACATTTCAAATTTTTCCCGTTTCCAGGTCTCCCCTTCAGAGCCCCCCCTACCCTATCCCCACTTCTCTGCCTCTATGAGGGTGCCCCCCACCCACTCCCATCCTCCCACCCTGGCATTCCCCTACACTGGGGCATCAAACACCCTCAGGCCCAAAGGCCTCTCCTCCCATTGATGTCCAACAAGGCCATCCTTTGCCACATATGAGGCCAGCACCATGAATATTCTTTGGTTGGTGGTCCAATCCCCGGGAGCCCCTGGGGGTCTGGCCTGTTGACACTGTTGCTCCCTCCAATGAGGCTGCAAACCTCTCAGCTCCTTTTCAGTCCTTTCTCCAACACTTTCATTGGGGACCCCCCAACTCAGTCCAATTATTGGCTGTGAGCTTCCACCTCTATCTTTTTCAAACTCTGGCAGAGCCTCTCAGGAGACAGCCATATCTGGCTTCTATCAGCAAGCACTTCCTGGCATCCACAAAAACGTCCAACATGCAATAAGGACACATGTTCCATTATGTTCATAACAGCCTTATTTATAATAGCCAGAATCTGGAAACAACCCAGATGGCCCTCAATAGAGGAATGGATGCAGAGAATGTGGTACATTTATACAATGGAGTACTACTCAGCTATTAAAAACAACTTCATGAAATTTGCAGGCAAATGGATGGAACTTAAGAATATCATCCTGAGTGAGGTGACTCAGCCACAAAGGAGCAAACATGGTATGTACTCACTGGTAAGGGGATATTAGCCCAAAAGTTCGAAATACCCAAGATTCAATTCATAGACCATATGAAGCCTAAGAAGAAGGAAGACCAAAGTATGGATGCTTCAGTGCTTTTTAGAAGGGTCAACAAAATACTAACAGGAGGAAATATGGAGACAAACTGTAGAGCAGAGACTGAAGAAAGGCCATCCAGAGACTGCTCCACCTGGGGATCCATCTCATATACAGTCACCAAACCCAGACATTATGTGGATGCCAGGGTGATATTTTTTAATCATCTTATTTTTATGATTCTTATCATTTATAGCAAGGTGCAATATAGACATACACAAAAGAAGCAATATACCCACGTTAGTTTGCCTAAACCCAGTGAGGATAAAAGGGCTGTGCAAACTGACCCTTTGTGGCTTATGGGTGAACACACAGTCAATTCAGGAGAGACTGTAAAACTGGGCCTGCTTTGTTTTACTTATTCCGATAGGGATGGGAGACAATATCCCATTTTAATGCTTTCTTTGAGATCTTCCTTTAAAAATATTATGTTTTGTTTCCAAGCCCTTTTTATATAAATTGCTGTCTTACCTTCCTAACTGTGTATTACAAGTCCATGAATGTAGTGGATATATCATCAGGAGACCAGCCACATCTTGCCTTCTTGGGGCAGCCATGAACAAGGCCACCTGTACCTTGTCAGTCAGAGCTGATGTGATGTGGACCAGCTGTGGCCAGTAGCCTGGGGCTCTGCCTTTGCTCCACCTGTTTCAAGTTCTTTGTTAAAGCTCACAAGTTTCTGCTTGACAATTTTAGGAAGTCCATCTGTCCTCCAGACTTCCTGACAGGATTAGAATGAACTTAAACTATGCAGTGGCTTACTCAAATCTTTGTCCCCACAGCTGTGAGCCCTTGGCAGTAGTCAGCCTCAATGTGATATTAGCCCTCTGGGGCCCTCAGAGCAACTGCAGCTGTCACAAAAACTCGCATAACTTGTGTCTAGGTAGATGTTTAGAAAAGATACCTTTTCATGTAGGTGTAACATTGCTGATATACAACACTAACAGATATCAGCTGTGTTTCTGTCTTTTGAACCAATGAGAAAAAAAATCAAATTTTTAGACAAATTGGGCAGATCTCCATTAATTTAATCATTTAAATCAATACCTAGTATGTATATTTTTAGGAAAATATGTTTTTAATGGTATGTTTAAATTATTTTTTCTTGTTTGTCAGTTTTGGGAGAAAAGCCTCACAAATTATCTGAATATTTTGGGGCAATCACAATTATGTTGAAAACTTATCTATTTGTTTCCTAGAACTTCATTTACCATGAGTTCCAGAGAGGAAACTTTCCCTCCTCACTCAGGTATCCCAGTGGAGTGAACAAATATACATCTCCCGCAAGACATATAAACACATATACAAACTTGAATACACATACACCCAAAAGCACACACAAGGACATATATATATATATATATATATATATATATATATATATATATAGACACATGCATACTCACATTGACAGAAAGAGAGAGAGAGAGAGAGAGAGAGAGAGAGAGAGAGAGAGAGAGAATTGCAAACTCACACACAGGCATAAATCTGCCTTACAAGGCACTCACAAGAAACCAGGAAGATATAATTGACTTCAGTGAAGGCTCACTTCACTTTTCAAGGCCACCTACACAGATTCCACAGGGAGGAACAAACAGAGAAGACAATAGGCTTATGGAAAACACGTATTAGGAAGATCTCACCCAAGTATAAATGAATATTAGCGAGCATAGTCACCGAGAAATGAAAGCATGAATGTGACCATCCAAAGGCTGAAAGCAAGCCCAAGAGCCTGGGACACCAAGATGAATAAAGAAATAAAATAGCCCTCACAAAGGGGAAGGAAACAGAAGTGGGTAACGGTAAACTTCTTTCTTTCTCTTTTTGTAAATCTTCTAAATATTTTATCTTTATCTTATGTGTATGTGCACCCTGTACATGCCAGTTGTCCATGGAAGTCAGAAGAGGGTATTAGATCTCCTGGAGCTAGAGCAACAGAGGATTGTGAGCCACCACACTGGGGCTAAGTGCTGATTATGGGCCCAAAGCAAGAGCAGTGAGTGTCACTAACTCCTGGGCCACCTCTCCAGCCCCTGTAGTAGGTTATTATCAATAAGATACCTTCCTCTCTGCAGAGCACTGGGGTCTTACCATCTGGCAGGGTTCAGCCACTAAGCATCTAGTTCCTTGCTGTCCTCCCTCTTCCCTCCTCAGTCTCTCACACTCATCAGTGGTGAAGCCCCATAGGCATGCTGCTTCTTCACCAGAGAGAGAATATCCAGTATTTGTTTTTCTGCATAAAATAAAGAGGAACAGACATTAATTACACTGATTTGCCCAGCACATATCATTAACTGTAATAAAAGAATTCACTGCATTCCAAAATATATATCTTTACTATGTGTTAATAAAAATTAAAGTAGCTAAAATGTAAATGTTAGATACCTTGATTTGATATGCTATACATGAGCATCAATATTATACTATACCTATAATTTTGTATAATGAATATGAAGTTTCAGATTCTGTCAAAGCAAAAAGATGCCTCATATATAATGAAAGATAAATTATACCTTTCCAAATGCCAATCCCTTGCTCTTTGTACATATACAAACAACCAAAAAAATTTCTAATGACTTTGACTTTGGATTATCCATTATAATAAACACTTGTATTTTTAAACATTAATAAAAAGTAGATTGAAACTAAGGTAAAATAAGATATAGCAAAAGCAGAAATGGGAAATTAACAATATACAATTAGTCCATTTTAAAAAGGTACATGGGCTTCTGTATTTGCCAGGCACTGGCATAGCCTCACAAGAGACAGCTATATCAGTGTCCTGTCAGCAAAATCTTGCTGGCATATGCAATAGTGTCTGCGTTTGGTGGTTGTTTATGGGATAGAACCCTGGGTGAGGCAGTCTCTGGATGGTCCTTCCTTCCATCTCAGCTCCAAACTTTGTCTTTGTAATTCCTTCTCATGGGTATTTTTATTCCCCCATCTAAGAAGGCACAAAGTATCCACACTTTGGTCTTCCTTCTTCTTGAGTTTCATGTGTTTTGCAAATTGTATCTTAGGTATTCTAAGTTTCTGGACTATTATCCACTTATCAGTGAGTACATATCATATGCCCACAGTCATCTATTGGATGGAACACAGGGTCCCCAAATAAGGAGCTAGAGAAAGTACTCAAGGAGCTAAATGGGGTCTGCAACCCTATAGGAATTACAACAATATGATTTAACCAGTACCCCCCCAGAGCTTGTGTCTCTAGTTGCATATGTAGCAGAAGATGGCCTAGTAGGCCATCAATGGGAGGAGAGGCCCTGGGTCTTGAGAAGATTATATGCCCCAATACAGGGGAATGCCAGGGCCAGGAAGCAGGAGTAGGTGGGTTGGGGAGCAGGGTGGGAGGAGGGTATAGGGGACCTTCAGGATAACATTTGAAATGTAAATGAAGAAAATAGTAAAAAAAGAAAAATAAAGATTGCTATACATTGAATTAATTAATTAATTAAAAGGTACATGGTTTCAAGAGGGAAACTTGAAAATAGCATTCTAGAATTTTATGGAAAAAAAATGAGTGTAGAAATAAAAAGACATTCAAATTCTAAGGAAAAGTTTACATGGGACAAAATATACCTGTAAATATATCATTAAACACTTATCTTCAAGAATAAATCTTCTTCCTCCAATACTCGAAGCAATAAAAGCAAAACATATTATTTATATATTATGCTATGTTCACTCTTGGGGGTCCATGTGGTACATTGAAATTTTTTAAAAAAAACACACACTTGAATGATTCTGGGGTGATGATACCCAGTAAGGCCAGAATTTGTCCTTCTCCAAAAGTGGGTCCCAGGGGAGCAGTGTGTCCACGACTGTCCTAGGGAACAGATAAGTTGGCCTTAATTTTACAGATTGCTTATGTGTGGGCAACCCCAATGTGCATGCTTTGGGACTGACTTAACTGGGGCAATAGGGAATGAAGAAAGGACAAATATGCATAAATACACAGAGAGGCTGAGCCTATATGGACCATGTTCTCAGATGGAGATGCAACAACCCCCTGGAAACTCAGCCAATTGTTATGTATAGCATGAATGAAGAGGAAGAGGGTTAAGTCAGTCTCTGTTGGAGGTCTCTAAGGGTGTTGAGACATCCAGGGGAAGAAGCTGCCCTCTATAGTTTCTCTATACAATGTCAAGGTGAATAGCTTCTGCACACCGTGTTAACATTTACACTTGGATCAGGAGACAGCTTTGCCACTCCTCTGAGGGCAAAGCCTTGCCATCACCACCACTCTGAGGCATTGAAGTCCTTGACAAAGCCACGTTCATGTCACCAACACACATTTGCCCAGGACTTCACATTTTCCCAAAAGTGGGAAATGACCCAGAAATAGAATGTTTGGGCAGAATGAATCACATTGGTTTAAAAAAAAAAAATTAAGATTTTAAATAGAATCTTTTAAAGAAGGTTCAAGCAATGGTCATCAGGCACCTGGGAGAAGTCATTCCAAAGTGCCTCTGCCACAGAAGTGGTCAGTATCTGGACTTCACCCTACCTTTCCCTAAAGCTGGGATGCAGCCGGAGAAAGTGTCAAGTCTGAGTTCCTGTTGGAGAAATCCACACCAGGCATGCAGTGCTTCCCTGCTTGATGGGAATCCCAGAATCCTTGACTGAGTGACTTGCCTTCGGGCCTCGGTTTTCTTTCCCTTACTCACAGGTGATCTCAGCAGCACTGGTGGAGGAGCCATTGTGTGTCCTCTCTACTCTGTTTGGAAATCCCCTAACAAGCATTACTAAGCCCAGCCCTGCTTACCTGCTGAAATCTCACTAATCTCCTGCCCGAGGCGCCCCATTAATCTCTTGCAGCAGTTCCAATCCCTGGATCGTGTGCACAGCTACAAAAGGAGGTTTCTGTGTATGTTTCAGTCGCCTTGGTAGAGACAGTCAGCAGATGGCATTGCCAGGTTGCCAGACTGGAATGCTACTAGTCCACACCTTCTGCCACAGACTGAACATCAGCCTGTAGCCTGGCTAAAGGAGAGCAGTACTTCATACTCTTGCCATATGGCTGGGCAAGGAATTCAGCCACAGAGCACTTTGCCTAGCCCAGATTCCCTCTCAACCACTTTAGAAAACAGTAGAAACTCCTAGCAGTGGGGGATCCTGAAGTGGCCACTTCCTGTAGCCAGGTAGGACTCCCAGTGAAGGAGTAAGGACAGCCCACAAAACCTTTGACCCAAAATGTGTCCTGCTTACAAGATGTGTAGGGACAAAGGACAAAGATGGAGGGAATGGCCAACCAGTAACTGTCTCATTTCATGGGCAAGAACCAATCCCTGACACTGTTCATGATTCTTTTGTTACACTTGAAAACAGGATCCTAGCATAACTGCCCCCTGAGATGCTCCCCTCAACAGCTAACCAAACAAATGCAGAGGCCCACAGCCAAACATGAAATGGAGCTCAGGAATCTTGTGGAAGAGTTGGGGAAGGATTGAGAGACCCAAAGAAGATAGGGATCCCACAGAGTCAGCTAGCTAGTCTCCCAGAGACTGAAATAAAAGAGTGAAGGGCCCAGATCCTCTGCACAAATGTAGCAGATTTATAGCTCAGTCTTCATGCAGGTTCCCCAACAACTGGAATCGGTGCTGTCCCTGAATTTGTTGCCTGCCCATGGATCCCACCATGGCAGAGGATGCACCTAGTCCTGCAGTGACCGATGTGCTTGGAAAGCGGGAGGTGATAGCCAGGGGAGGGTCCCTCTTCTCAGAGGAAAAGGGAGGCGGTAATGAAGAGAGGATCTAAGGGCAGTAGGGAGCAGGGGTTAGAGGAGGAGGTACTGATATTGGGATGTAAAGTTAATTAATTAATTAATTAATTAATGGAAAAGAAATCCCCTGTATCCCAACTCTTACTGAATCTCATTGTCAGGAATAAACCAATCTACAAGGTGTGAAGAGTACCTTGAGTTAAGGTCCCATGTGCCTCCCAGACCAGGGAGCCAGAGGATCATATCCCACAACCTGAAATAAGTTCACTTTAATTCTGTAGACTAAAACCAAGATTTCATCCCACTGGCAATCTGAGAATAGCTAAACATTTCAGATATACGCCAGTTACAAGAGAAGAGCCATCAGAAACCAATCTACTTATTACCATGAGACTAATAAAAAGGGTGATCTGGCACATGGCAAAGACTCCACCTACTAAGGCCAGTTTTCTAGTGCGGCTTGTACCTGTTGGGTGCTGTTATGTGTGCACTATCTTAGTAACTCTTCCAATTGCTGGGGGGTGGGGGGGGGGAACCAACCAACCAACAAACAAAAAAACTCACTGCCATAAGTGACTTAAAGAGGGAAAGGAATAAGTATATTTTGGCTCACAGTTCCAAGGCATAGTCCACACTGTGATAGGAAAGTGGCTAGTCACATTGTCTTCCCAGTCAGATCACTCACTTTCTCCCACTGATATAGCTCATGACCCATGTCCATGGAATGATGCTAGCCACAGATCTAGATGGTCACAGATATGCCCAGAGTCTCCGAGGTGATTCTAGACCTTCTCAATTAAAAATTTTGACAATTTCACTTACTCATGTAGGCAAAAAACACTGGACAAGACAGAGTTAATTGTCACCAGGTCAAGGTTTAGAAGGCTGTTGTACTGGATAGTTTTGATGTCAACTTGACACAAGTAAGGATGCTATAGGAAGAAGGAATCTTAGTTAGGTCAATGCCTCCATAGGATTAGCTTGTAGTTAAGTCTGTGGTGCATATTCTTGCTTTGGGATAGATGTGGGAGACCCAGCCCAAGGTGGGTGGTGCTATCCCTAGGAGGCTCTCCTGGGTGGCATAAGAAATAATGTCGAGCAAACTATAAAGATCCAAGCCAGTTAGGCAGTATTCTTCCGTGGTCTTTATATTAGGTCCTGCCTTGAGGTTCCTACCTTGCTTGAGCTTCTCCCCTGACTGCCCTGTGACAACTGTTACCTAGCAGTTTAAGGTGAAATAAACCCTTTCCTCTCCAAGCTGTTTTTGGCTATGGTGTTTCATCACAGTAAGAGAAACCCTAACCAAAACAATTATCAACAAAATGCCTTTGAACAGAGACTGTCAACAATAAAGTTATAATATGCAAATTACTACCAGACACAGTGCCATCATGCACCTTCCCCCAGTGGATACAGTTCAAACAACTTTACTACCCTAAACATTGGCAAAGGTCTAATAGGAAAATAAAATAGTTTGACACCTTTGTGCTAACAAAGTTAAGGACCATGTGCAGCAGAACGAAAAAGAAGTCTTCAGGAAGTCTTATGTATATGTCTCAAAATAAAATGCAAAGTAGTAAAAAATAAAAACAGAGCACACATGTATGTATGTGCTAATACATACTTAAGAAGACTCCTTGACAAGGTCTCCAAGTGTCTTCTCTCCACAAAACTAGATCCACTGCAAACTTGCTTTGTAAAATCGCATCAAATTCTTGGGGTCCCATGTATAGAAGCCAAATATTTGCTTGGATATATTGGGGGTATGCTAGGAAAATCTGTCTAGTAGCACTAAAAGAAGACATATGGAAAGAATAGAAAGAAAATTTCTAAAGATAGACCACAATAATAAATATGCATAAAAAACTCAAAACTTCTTTTAATGCACCTAGATATACTCAGGCATAGATACAAATAGTTAAACACAAAAATTTCACTCATAGAAATAGATGGATAGGTATATAGATATGTAGGTAATTAGATGAATAAATAGGTTGATATAGAAATATATTTACATTATATATATAATATAAATAAATAATAAATAGATGATAGATAATAGATTGATAGATAGATAATTGATAGGTAGATTATAAATATAGATAGATGATAGATTTGATAGGTAGAGAGATGATAGATGATTGATAGGTAGATAGATAGATAGATAGATAGATAGATAGATAGATAGATATTGAATTCATAACTTAGAGTTAATATTCAAAAAAGGAATCTAAGTGTCTATGAAACAGCAAGAGGAAAAGCAGTTTGTCACATATGTGTGTATCTATATGGTTCAATACTTCTCAGCAATAAGAAGAAAGTACTACAGATGTTTTAGTAAACATGTGATGCTAATCCATTAGACTGAAGTGAAAATGCTAACTCTCTCTACATTGTGGGTTGGTTGTTGTCATGGAAGAGTTCATCATTTCTTCTGGACCAGAATCAGACTTCATGCTTCACAGAACATCTTGTATTGTTCTCTGTGTTACACTTTGGATGCAATGACAGAGTGCTAGCCTGTACACATGGTCTGAAAGGACACATTGTTAAGCTCCTATTGGGCATGAGCTGCCATCTTCCCTTTAAGAAGAAAGGAAACATTGCATCATTATCATATGACTAGCTCCTCCAGAGTAATGAATTGATGTGTGCAAAGAGATGAACTGTAAATGTCTCTGAACTGTGTAGATATCTTCAGCTTCCTAGTCAATGGATATTGTCATATATGACTATTTCAATTCAGATTCACAGACTAATTTGCTTAAAAGTCCTGACCACATGAAAGCCTGAAAAACAGTCATGACAAAATCCAGGCAATAAAGATTCCATAAAGCAGAATTCCAGTCTTGGGAAAATTTGAAACATCAAAGCTGATTTGTACAGACAGGATACAATTTGGTTTTCTGAAAGCTGAGATCAGTAGCCAAAAGCACAAGGAGAGTCTGGGAATTGGTGGAAATGTGCTGTGTCTTAATTTCTTAGAAGCTCCACCACTGTTCTATGCATCAAAACTCACCAGATGGAACACTGCAGCAAGGGGTTTACTTGTATTCCTACTGTAGTCCTTGAGCTGTCTACATAGAGAGTGGGGGCTGATTTCCGGCCATACTGCCCATAACAGCATGATGTCAGATCTTCAGGCATGCACCTGGATAATTCTTTTTTGTATTATTCCACACTGTATAATAAACTGTAGCTACAGACTAGTGATGGGAGGGGGCCCTGTTTCCATTTTGTCTCTCTTCTTATTTTTTACAGTGTTGAGGATTGTATATAGGGCCTTATGCATGCTAGGAAAGAACTTTACCATTGAGCTGCATCTCCAGCACATGTTTTCCATTTCTTACACGCTCAATTTCCATGCCTCTTGTACCACATGTCATTCATAATCATGGTAACAACAGCATCCTAGTTGGGGGAATCACTGCAGTGAGACCAAAGTGTTCTGTGATCTCAATCATGAAATCACTGGCACTAGAACACATCAGGCTCTGAACATTAAGTGTCTACTGCATGACAATTCTATGCCAATGAGTTATTGGGCTCTTCCTTTACATGTATTGGTAGAATAATCAAAGTAACAACTTCTTCAGTTTGTGTAGATGAAATTTTGCCTCTTTCCGTATGATCTTATAGTTGACAGCAGAAGTGTAGTTTCTCTCAGTGTGGAACATGGAACTAGAAATAATATTTAAGCACATTTTTTCTGTTTGCTCTTTTTGTTGTTCTTTGTTGACTTTTTGGCAGATGATAAACAATGGAAATTAAATTATATCCCTCAGAGTATGTGGTGGTTTGAATATACTTGGCTCAGGGAGTGGCACTATTAAGAGGTGTGGCCTTGTTGGAGTAGGTATGGTCTTGTTAGCGGAAGTGTATCATGTTGGGAGTGGGCAAAGAGACTCTCCTTCTAACCATATGGGAGCCAGTCTTCTAGCAGCCTTCAGCTAAAGATGGAGAATTCTCTGCTCCTCCTGCACCATGCCTGCCTGGATGCTGCCATGTTCGCTCCTTGGTAATAATGGACTAAACCTCTGAACCTGTAAGCCAGCCCCAAATTAATGTTTTTCCTTACAAGAGTTGTCTTGGGGCCTCAAGAATGGACAAGCCACAGTTGGAGACAGCAAGACTAGCCAACACCAGAGATAACCAAATGGCAAGAGGCAAGACTAAGAACATAAGCAACAGAAACCAAGACTACTTGACATCATCAGAACCCAGTTCTCCAACCACAATGAGCCCTGGATATCCCAACACACCAGTAAAGCAAGACTCTGATTTAAAATCACATCTTAAGATGATGATAGAGGACCTTAAGAAGGACATAAATAACTCCCTTAAAGAAATACAGAACACAGGTAAACATGTAGAAGCCCTTAAAGAGGAAACACAAAATCCCTAAAAGAATTACAGTAAAACACAGCCAAACAGGTGAAGGAATTGAACAAAACCATCCAGGATCTAAAAATGAAAATAACAACAGTAAAGAAACCACAGGGGAGACAACTCTGTAGATACAAAATCTAGGAAAGAGAGCAGTGGTCATAGATGCAAGCATCACCAACAGAATACAAGAGATAGAAGAGATACTCTCAGGGACAGAAGATACCATAGAAAACATTGACACGACAGTCAAAGAAAATGCAAAATACAAAATGCAAAATGCAAAATGCAAAAAGCTCCAGGAAATCCAGGACACAATGAGAAGACCAAACCTATGGATAATACATATTGAAGAGAGTGAAGATTCACAGCTTAAAGGGCAAGTAAATATCTTCAACAAAATTATAGAAGAAAATGTATCTAACCTAAGGAAAGAGATGTCCATGAACATAAAAGAAGCCTACAGATCTCCAAATAGATTGGACCAAAAAAGAAATTCCTCCTGTCACATAATAATCAAAACACCAAATGCACAAAACAAAGAAAGAATATTAAAAGCAGTAAGGGAAAAAGGGCAAGTAACATATAAAGGCAGGCCTATCAGAATTACATCAGACTTCTCACCAGAGACTATGAAAGCTAGAAAATCCTGGGCAGATGTCATACAGACCCTCAGAGAACATAAATGCCAACCTAGGCTACTATACCCAGCAAAACTCTCAATTACCATAGATGGAGAAACCAAGGTATTCAATGACAAAACCAAATGAACACAATATCTCTCCAAAAATCTAGCCCTACAAAGGATAATAGATGGAAAATGCCAACACAAGGAGGGAAACTACACCCTAGAAAAGGCAAGAAAGTAATCTTTCAACAAACCCAAAGGAAGATAGTCACACAAACATAAAAATAACAGGAAGCAACAAGCACTATTCCTTCATGTCACTTAATATCAATGGACTTAATTCTCCAATAAAAACACACAGACTAACAGACTGGATTTATAAACTGTACCCAGCATTTCCCTGCATACGGGAAACGCACCTCAGTGTCAAAGACAGTCACTACCTTAGAGTGAAAGGCTGGAAAACAAATTTCCAAGTACATGGTCCCAAGAAACAAGCTGAAGTAGCCATTCTAATATCGAATAAAATTAACTTTCAACCAAAAGTTGTCAAAAAGGATAAGGAAGTACACTTCATACTCATCAAAGGAAAAATCTGCTAAGAAGATCTCTCAATTATGAACATCTATGCTCCAAATGCAAGGGTACCCACATTCATAAAAGAAACTTTACTAAAACTCAAAGTACACATTACACCTCACAAAATCATAGTGGGAAACTTCAACACCCCACTCTTATCAATGAACAGATCATGAAAACACAAACTAAACAGAGACACAGTAATACAAACAGAGGTTATGCACCAAATGGTTTTAACTGATATCTATAAAATATTTCATCTTAAAATAACAGAATATACCTTCTTCTCAGCTCTTCATGTTACCCTCTCCAAAACTGTAATTCCAAACATCCTATCAGATCACCACAGACTAAGGCTGGTCTTCAATACTAACAAAAACAACAGAAAGCCCACATACACATTGAAGCTGAACCATGCCCTATGCAATGATAACTTGGTCAAGGAAGAAAGAAAGAAAGAAATTAAAGACTTTTTAGAGTTTAATGAAAATGAAGCCACAACATACCTAAACTTATGGGACACAATGAAAGCAGTTCTAAGAGGAAAATTCAACTCTAAGTGCCTCCATAAAGACTCTTGAGAGAGCATACACTAGCAGCTTAACAGAACACCTAAAAGTTCTAGAACAAAAAGAAGCAAATACACCCAAGAGGAGTAGAAGGCACAAAATAATCAAACTCAGGGCTGAAATTAACCAAGTAGAAACAAAAAGAACTATACAAAGAATTAACGAAACTAGGAGTTGGTTCTTTGAGAAAATCAACAAGATAGATAAACCCTTAGACAGACTAATCAGAGGGCACAGAGACAGTATCCAAATTAACAGAATCAGAAATGAAAAGGGAGATAAAACAACAGAAACTGAGGGAAATTTTTAAAAAAATCATTATATCCTACTACAAAGGCCTATATTTAACAAAAACTGAAAAATCTGGATGAAATGGACAATTTTCTAGGCAGATACCAAATACCAAAGTTAAATCAGGATTAGATAAACCATCTAAATAGTCCCATAACTCCTAAAGAAATAGAAGCAGTCATTAAAAATCTTCCAACCAAAGAAGCCCAGGACCAGATGGGTTTAGTAGAGAATTCTATCAGACCTTCAAAGAAGACCTAATGCCAATACTCTTCAAACTATTCCACAAAACAGAAACAGAAGGAACTCTCCCCAATTTGTTCTGTGAAGCCACAGTTACACTGCATATTCTCCCTTGAAGATAAAATAGTTTCTGCCTAATCAGGAAATTTTCACAATTTCCTTTCATCGAGGACTTCATAAGAGTTTTTTTGTTTGTTTGTTTTTTCGTTTTGTTTTGTTTTTTTTACTTCTATTATGTTTAATGTTCCAAATAGATTTTAAAACCTGGAAAAAAAAAAAAAAGAATTGCCTTGGTCATGGTGTCTGTTCACAGCAGTAAAACCCTAACTAAGACAGAGTAGTAGACTGAAACAACTGAGATGCAAGTTATTTAAGCAAATATTTCCCTTACATTATTAAGATAATATGTCATTTGAGGGGAACATTTGGGAACTATAGGAAAAGAATAAGGAAAAATATCATCCATAGCTTATAAAAGCATTTAAAATTTTGGTATGTGTGAAAGAGCCCATGATTTGTGTGTACCCATGTACATGTTTGAGTTTGTACGCATTTGTGCGTGGTGATACACATGAGCACTTTCCAAATATGTATAGAAGCCAGGGGCTGGTGTCAAGTGCTTTCCTCAGTTGCTCTCTAATTTATTCTTTGTGACAGAATCTCTCACTGAACCTTGGACTTACTGATTCAACTAGACTGGCTGCCTTCTTAGGCCTGTGGTGACAGGCATGTGCTACCCCACCCAACATTTTACATAGGCTCTGAGAGATTGCACACAGGTCCTCAGACCTCAGTGGTAAGGGACTGAGCCACCTTCCTAAACCCCACAGACATAATTTTAAAAATAGATTTATCCTTACCATTAGAATAGCTTCATTTTTCTACCTCGAAAACTCCTCTATTCAAAGAGCCTGAAAAATGTTGTGACTTTTTGTTAACTATCAGTACTAATTAAGGATAATGGGCTAAAGCCTCGTCATCTCTCATTCCTGTGTAAATGACACAGCCTCTAGACAGAACCCACATAGATAATTTCCTATAATGATTCTGGAACATCTTGTTCACTCCCACCCCTTCTGTGGATGCTCACACCCATCAGCACGTTTTCATGTGAACACCATTTTCAAGTTTGTAATCATTTATCCTTCACAGACACATGGAGCATGTGCTCCTCCAGTGGTCCCATGGCAGAAGGCACCCAGCAGATATCAGCCCTGACCATGGGAACTTACAAAGAAGTGGAGGACAGCCACAAAAACTTTCATGTGTCTCAGACTGAAAAAAACAGACAGATTAAACAACTCTGTAATCGCTCTATATATGCAGCTCAAAGGAACAATTAGGTAAGTGTTTGGCAGATGGTAGGAAATAGGGTTTGCACTGTTAGAAGAGAATCCACAGGTAAGTGAGGGCAGAGGGCTGAAATGACCCTCACAGTAACAGGTTAAAATTAGAGGCATCAATATGAAATCACGTATGGCTCTGTATAATTTGAGATGAAAGACACTGCTATTGTCCCATTCCCAAATCCCCCATCTTGTTGGTTCAGTATGAAAACCCTTATCACATATATATCCTGGGCCTTCAAAGTTTGTCCTCTTCTGATATGGGCCAAGTCATGTAGCAGGCAGACTGAAACTATTCAAGCCTGGGAGGAATGGCTTATAAGCAGACATCACTTCCAGCTTTGGAAGGTAGGTAACTAGGGGCTCCATCTGTCTGTAATTCTCTGGTCAGCTCTAAATGGACTATGCAACCATAAATTGGCCATAATGACTTGTATCCTATAGCTAACCACTTTTCCTCAATTTCCTGACCATCTGCTGTTTTGATGGTAGATGTTTATAGTGTAAGCTAAAATTCAATAAAATCTCTAATTGCTTATTTTGATTTTACCCTGTGACATGAGTTATTACTTGAAGTCTGGGTGCTGGCCAACATCTATCAAACTGCCCTCAATATCAGTTTATAAAGTCCAGACTTTCAGAAGTGTTCACTTTCAGAGCCTCTTGACCTTGTTGAAGTTTGACTCCCTATGTACATCTTTTCCCGTCCATGGTGCTCCTAGGTGTTGCTCCTATTTGGAGCTGGGATGACTGCAAATGTATCTCTTCATCTACAAGCACCACAGCAGTTCATGTTATAATCATGAAAATATGATGTAGGGAATTTGCCAAATCTAATTGAATTTTAACCAAATGTATTCATATTGTACTTGTGTCTATTTTGGCTATGTAATTGTATCATTGTTTGAACATTAGGTCTTTGGTTGTTTTTCCTTTCAATTAAAAAAATTCCACTTAGCTGTTCTTACCTTGCTTTGTTCCCTTTCATCTTAAAATGTCCTTATTTTGTCTTTATTTCTGCTGGGTTCTTTTGTCAAGCATAGAGTCCATGAGTTTGACTCAAGGTGGTGATGTCCATTGACATAGATTATGGTCTCAGCTCTGGTCTGGCTTACTTTCCGAGATAACAGTGCCCATTCACTTAGGCTCTGGCTTCAGTGTCAGCTCACCTTTTGAGGTCAGACTGTCCACCAGAGATCAAGCTCCCTCTCTAGTTTTCTCTTTGAGGACAAAGTGTCCACCCAAGTTCTGATGCCAGCTTGGGCTCACTTTTGAAGTTAGTCTGTCTGTGCTTCAGCATCTACCCTAGACTACCCTACAATGCCTGAAAGTCAGCCGAGATGCTAGATTCAAATCCACTCCCCACCATGTTTTCATTCTTCTCCATAGCTCTTACACACACACACACACACACACACACCATGTAATATATATGTAATATATATACACATATATGTATATGACTACACACACATATAGATGATATAGATATAGATATAGATGATATAGATATAGATATAGATATAGATGATATAGATATAGATATAGATATATTCCTAGTCATTGTAGGAAGTAACCTCTATGTCTCAAGGTTTATAACATACTTTTTGTTAATTTGTTTTTATTTTTTCCATATTCTATTGCTTTTTTTTGTCTTCCAAGAACACAGGCTGCCTTGAGTTACACAGTTTCTGTGACTCAACTGCCTTAGAAATGAGAATATTCTACATTCTTTGGACACATATCTTTTCCTCAGTCTACCTTTAACCAGCACTTTCATTATCCCTTGCTTTTCTGCTTCTATCCTCTACTTCCCCTACAGCAATCCAACACAATCACTTACCACACGTGATTTCTTCCCTTGTTTGTCCACCTATACCTACTATAACACACAGTAAGTACTGTTGCTATCCTTTGGCTCCCCATAAAAGTAGGCTTTTAAAGATTGGCTTGCTGTAGTCAGCTGACACTCCATTTTCGTGGTGAGTTTACTGTTACACTGACCATAGCTACAGATAGTTCTCAACTTTAAGCAAAGGTCTGAGAATAAAGCTTGGTGCCACAAACCACAGTCTACAAAAAAAGCATGCCACCTTAAGCAGACTACAAGATAGCCTCTTGTGAATGCTGCAAAAAAAATCTAAAAGTAGAGAAACAATCAGAATTGAAAACCAACAAAAATCTTAACCATTGACCCAACCTCAGAGAGGAGGTTCCGATGAAAAAATATCAGGAGAGTGAAAAACGACTTGTCTCCTTCATGAATTCCCAACTCCACAGTAATGAATGACCTTATTAAAAAGAACCTGTAGGAAATTTCAGACACAAATCCCAAAGAACAATTACCAGTCTGTTCTAATAACTCCGAGGGGATATGATGCATTCCAACATTACAGATAGATGAGATTTAAAACAAAACAAAACAAAACAAAACAAACAAACAACAAAAAAACAAAAGCAAAAACCTCATTCAGGAAATTAGAATAGACTACAATAAACCAATACTGAAGAAAACCACACTGAAATGATGATAGAAATGGCAAAAATCACATCAGGTTGAATCAGAAGTTCAGAGGAAGGCCACACCATTAGGATTAATCATTTGGAGGATATAATTTAAACCTTTGGGACAGAAGAGAGGAAAAATATAACTTTGTAATGGTCAATGATAATTTCTAAAAGTACTATGAAAGGGACATGTAATATTTGGTGGATATCTTGAAAAAGTGAAAATTTATTAAGTTCAGGTAGGCAAGAAGGAGAATAATTTCATGCCAAAGAATAAGAACAGCTTCTGTTAGGAACATAGCTAAAGGTATTTTGTGTAAGTCAAGAAGCCATTTTTATGTGACTTGAAGTAATTTGACGTACAAGTTTACCAGTGGGCATCTCTGAGAAGAGCTAGGCCTTAGAATCAAACCCCGGGTAGACCACCTTGCAGCTTGGATCTGAGGAGAGCTCAAGACAGGTCTTGATATTCCCGTGAACTAATCCCAAATTAGTGTTGATGTAGTAGTAGTGAATCAACCTCAAGCTTTGAACCCTGATAGCATAAAGTTGCCATTCAATGAAATGATACAAAAATTGGAGCTTTGAAAAGAGTCTCTCGGATTGTACTGTCATACTCTTGAGAGATCTGACTTCTCCAGCCCCTGTGCTGATAGCTATACATGAGAGGACTTGAGACTCTATGTGTGGTCTTGCCTTTGGTGACTGTTGAGTTTCCACACTGTCACTGGACCCACATAGGCCTGCTTTTCAGTGTTACATGCTATACAGTACTCTCAAGGACTTCCTGGGAGTTCTATCAGTGCCACTGTCCCAACCTGTTATGGCTGAAGGATTTCACAGTGGACGTGAGTCAAGCCTACAAAATTCCAGAAGATTCTCCAGTGGAACCCTACAGTAGTATTTCTGTCCAAACAACTATTCCCACTTGGTAATACATCTGTTTATCTTTTATAGCATGACATTATAAGGAATGTTTGTGTGACACACTGAGCCTATTGAAAACACAAATCTTGGTGGACATCCTAATTGTGGCCATGCTCTCTCCAGTTTCAATCAAATCATAGAATAAAATTCTCCAAATCTAAAAAAAAAAAAAAAGAGGTGCTTGAACATATACAGCATACCAAACAACTACATATCAAACACAGTCTTGCCAAATTTCAAAATACAAAGACTACTAGGCTTATTATTGTCTCAGATTAATCCAACACAGTACCAGTGAATGACTTCTTCAGTACCCCACTCTCATCATTAGATGTGTCAACCAGACAAAATACAAACAGAGAAATTCAGGAATTAAATGATACCATAGGTCAATTGGAACTTATAGGGATCTGCAGAATATTTTACCCAAATATGTAAGAATACACATTCTTCTAGCAGCCCATGGAACTTTCTCTAAAATAAATCACATGTTGATTTATTTTATGATCACACATAAAGCAATTCTCACCAAACTTATAAAAGTTGAAATAATTCCTTGTATTCTTTCTGGTCATAATTGAATAAAACCACAAATCAACACCAAGAGAATTTGCAGAAAATATGTAAACCCATGGAGATTAAATAACACACTATTGAATTATGACTGTGTCATTAAGGAAATAAATCCTAAACTTTAATAAAAATGAGGACAGAACACATCAAAACTTATGGGATATGAACCTATGGAACAAAAATAATTATAAGAAAAAGGTCTATAAGCTTGAGTGGGATCATGAGAAAGGTTTGGGGGAGAGTATCTGGAAAGGTCTGAAAGTGGGGAAAGCAGTGTGATTCTATTTCAATTCAAAATAAATTTTAAAATCTTTTAAAAAAATTGAATGGAGGTTCCCTCCAAGAGGGATAATGCTGTGCTAAGTAGTCATTTATTATTAAACAAAAGTCTTAGTACCAAATGAGAGACACATTTCTATGAATTATTGGCCAGAAAAGACCCAAAAGTTAAGACCCTGCCTTAAGAAAAACTATACTATTTTTATTGCTATCATAAAATTGGGATGAAGAAGTTGATGGAAGGACCATATTTACAAAAATACCACAAAATTTGGCCAAAGACATACACAATACAAACTGGAGGTTTTCTGGGAACTTCTTCTAAAGCAGCTAGCCTTCATAGTCCCAGAGGTGTTTTGTGGGCTCATCACAAATTTTACTCAAGCTGGGTGTGATGGTATACCTACCCTTTTATCTCTTTCATGTGTGAGAGAGAATCAGATCTATCTTTGTGAGTTTGAGGTTAGGCTGGTCTACAAAGTGAACTCCAGAACATAGTAAGACCTTATCTCAAAAACAAACTTTTAAATTCCAGACTCAACTCTACTCTCTGCATGGGAAAAACATGTTACTAAAAACAAAACAAAACAAACAATAAAACACAACCAACACAACACTAAAAACCATGCTAACTCTGCAAGCTACAGTAACTGACCTTTCAAGTGAGATGCGCCCTCAAATGCAACAGTGAGATCTTACTATTGGGTTACCAACTGCTTCCCATTTGGATTTGAACTCTACAGGAGGGAACTAACTCTTGTTTGGACCTCTAAGTCTGCTTCAGTGCTCTTGGATAGAGAGGTCATATTCCCTGAAGAGAAACCTACTACTGTTTTGTAACAGTCATGTTGTCAAATAACCTTCTAAACATTCACATTTATGACCCCATATGTCATATTTATACCTTCCCCAGAAGAGTTTCTTACTGCAGTGGGCAGTGGTTAATACAGAAACACAGAACTGGTCAGTGGGTGATTGTGAAAGTGAAGGTGGGGTGATTTTTTTTCCAACTTGGAGAACTAGGGCTCAGAGAACACGAAGGAGAGAAGGTAGAAAGATATGAGATCCAAGGAAGGGAAAACGTACACCAAAAAGATTCCCTGACCTTGACATAGCCCTGAACTCATGAATTCACTGCAGCTATTGTCATCTGAATGAATCCTGCACAAAACTGGACCTATCAATGTTTCATCATGGATGAGAAAGATGTCAATGGGACTCAACTCCTCTCAGAAGGACTATTAGCAATTAGATCTGGTTCATAAGACTTTGTTCTGCCATGTAGCCACAGATGAATTGCCCTTCCTCCATATGTACTTCCTGACCACAGTCAGACAGGTAACTCTGGTTAAGCACCATGATCACACATGAAAGTGGGAAGAGGAATCGTTGGATATGATGCCTTCAGGAAATGGAGGGGATCGGGGAAGGGAATGAAGGGTGGAAATGACTATATCCATTATATGATTGTCAAATGAAAATAGAAAACAAAATCAACCAGTAGTTACATTGAAATATTTATAAAGTTAGAAGCAACTTCGTAGACAATGGATGGCCTTCATTCACTCAAAAAACCAATCCAGGTCTCCACTCCAAACTATAAAAGCAGACACACACACACACACCACACACACACACACACACACACACACACACACATACACACACACACATACACACACACACACCACACATACACACACACATACAC
>NC_034602.1:22038036-22100884 GCF_900095145.1 Mus pahari
ACACACACACACACACACACACACACACCACACACACACACACACACACACACACACACACACACAGGCAAGACTTTTTCATGAAGGTTGATAGCAGCTGGGCTGATAACAGCTCCAGATAACAGGAGCCCCAGATGTTAAACATCAGGGGACGAAGCAAACCGTGTTGTGGGCAGTGTGATGCTATTAGGAGGTGTTTCTTTGGAGAAGTGATAAAAATCATTAAGGTGGAGCCCTCATTTTCAATTCTTGTCCTCGCAAAAGAGACCTGAGAGGCTACGCTTCCTCTTACACCATTGAAGACACACCTAGGAGACAGTTCTGCAGAACCAGGAAGCAGACCCACTAGATACTAAATAGACTGTTCCCCTGATCTTAATCTTCCCGGCTCCATGAAAGTGAGGCATAAATTTCTGCTGTTTTACATTAGCCAATCAAATATGTTTTGCTACAGCAAGTTGAACAGGCAAAAACCAGGACACATACAGAACCAATCTCACAAACAGCATGCTAGTGGCAGGGGATGCCAGACATATTCGCGTGCTGTATTAGACCGTTCTTACTGCAACTGAAGGAGAAAAATGTAATCTGCAGAGGAAGAGAGCAAATCAGTAGTTTCCTAGTGCTAGAATTATGGAAGACAAAAAGATGCATATGTTTGCCTTCAGTTGTTATCACACACAACTCAACTAATCAACTAATCAAGAGAAAAGGTTCATTACAGCTCGTGATCTCAGAGGGTTCTGTCCATGGCAAAGTGAACTGCTGGGACCTATCAGGAGACACATCTATACCACAGCAGGCACAGGGGATAGTAATCTACTAACTTACCATGTAGCCAGGATGAAAAGAGAGAGACAACTCTACCTCACAACCCCCTTTGAAAACTCTCCAATGAATGAAACTTGCAATTAGAGCCCAAATCTCCAAGCTCCCACCATCTCCCAATAACACAAAGGTAGGTACCACTCCTTGGGAGAACATTCCACATCCAGTATATAGTAAGCAAGAAAGAAGAGGCAAACCTTTCGGGATTCTAGAGAATGTGTTTTAATTTGTTTGAAGGTTGCATAGGTAAATAAATGGACTAAACTCTATCTTAATATACACTTAAAATGATATATCTGTATATGTCACACATATACACACATGTGTCCTTGTATATAACCATAATGAAAGTTTTTCTGTGGTCTTATGTTTTAAGAAAAGAGTGATTAATGTGTAAACAAAAGAATACACACACACACATACACACACACACACACACACATGCGCACACATGGAAATCAGCTTTGAGAAAATTGTGTAGGAAACTCAGAGCCACGTGTGTGCAAATCGCTGTTTGACCTAGCATCTGTGATAAGGAGCAGAAAGGGCAATGTCTCTCTTAGAAGTTTTTCTAACAGAAAAGAGCACAACGCTGTGAGAATTTACAAGTAGCCTTGATAGGAGAGAAGGACTGAACAGTAGGGTAGGGACTCTGGGGTTACAAAGAGCGTGTTGGTAGTTTAACACACCTGTCCACACTTGAGGGCATTGTTCAAGCCACACCCGTAATCCAGAGACCCAGACATTCTTCCGCTACTGTATCCACCTTCCTGTTCTTCAGCAGCGCGACCTTCATCCCCACTGACACCCCCATACTCCCAGAGCCTGGAGCGTTCCCAGGTTTCTGTGACACAGGATGGGACTGATAACCTCTAGTTGAGAGCCTGGGTCTCCTTGCCATACATTCTCTCCCTCAGTCAAGGAAGTGTTGGGATGGGGACTCCTCAAATCTGAATTTCTGTGATGGGCACAAGGGTGGATAAAATAAACAGGTGTGGCTTCTTCAGAGAGGAGAATGCCAGGGGCCATGGTAATGGTTGGACAGGTCCACCTTGTCACGGTCTGGCATATTTCATGAGGGACACTGGCTGAGTTTACGTCTCTGTTCCTAAAGAGGGTATCTGCTATCTGTGTGTCTTCACCAGTTAGACAAGCAGAACAGATAAAAGACTAAGGCCCTCTGGAGCCTGGTCCGGGACATGCACCCATAGGCCCTGGCCACAGAGCAGAGGGAGAAAATCCACAAACTCTGTCACCACAGGGCTGGCTTGCTTGTACTAGGATTAGTGCTATCTACCTCAATGGCTACTGGTGCTGTAGTCATCAGCTATTCAGAGAATCCAGACTTCCTGAATCTGACGGTGGTGGTAGTGATGGTGGTGGTAGTGTGTGTAAACGGTGGAAGGTTCTGTGTTTCCCTGGGTCCTTCTGAGCATGGCTACCGCTAGGCTACAGCTAGTGTACAGCTAGCAAGCTGAGATCCTGTAAGATACTAATTCTCCTTCCAGACCTGCCAAAGAGAAAAGAATGAATGATAATCTGTGCCTTAAAACTAAGTTGTTATCATAAAGACGTGAGCCAAAAGGCTCACTTTGAAGGGGTCTCCAGAGACTCTGACAGGCCTAAAATGGAAAAGCCATTCTCTGCTGCAGCCTTGTCTATAAACTCACTTGTCACTAGAAAGAACATTTTTTGCGGTGTGTTGCCTAAGACACCAGCCTGTTCTTTCTTGTGGTATTGGAGTGGAGCATGAAGGTGCCTGCCCAGCCTAGCCCTCCAGAGCCAGGAAGTGTCTCTGCGGGAAGAGAAATCGAAGACAGCTCACAGCAAATACGTCATGCAGGAGGGAGAGCCGGCCTCAGGATGTGAGGAAACTTCCCAGGAAAAGTCACCTGCAGACATCTGTTTGTTCCCCTGCTTGACCTAATGTCTTTCTCCCTTAGGGGTTTATTAATGCATATTTTATTACTGAAATATTTTGTGAAAGCCCGCTCTTTTCTCAGAGAATATTGTAGTTTGGTGCTTACAAATAACTCAGGGACTTTACCATAGACCAAGAAGCCGCTCCCTTCTTAGTTTCTAGGCAGAAGCCTTGCAGCACTGCACAGATGTGCTCCAGCTTTCCATCAGCTGGCACCTTGGATTGACTTGGAAGATTCAAGGTTATTTTCCCAGTGTACAAAGAACACACAGAAGTCAAAAGAGCTCGTGTGTTACGGACAATAGGAGGACCTCCCACCTGGCCCCACAAGACCTGTGTTTCTCCTTCCCCACCCATAGCCCAGGTCGGCAGCCTCCTGTTCCTAGGCTCTGCCCTGCCCTCTTAGAGAGAACTCAACAGTACAGGTCTGCACAGGCTCCTGCTGCATCTGAGGGATAACAGGAAAAGCACAAAGCTGCCCGTGAGATCACTGGCTTAAAACCTGGCTCTTCTGAGAAGGTTCCACTCCCCTAGGCTGGCCTTCCAACCATGGAATTGAGTGACTTGCTGACCAGACTGCCTAGAACTTTCCCAGATCCAATTATTTGCATTTCTTAACTCCCTTCTAAGGATCCTGCCAGGATGGGGAACATCTTCATTGAACCAAAAAAGATAGACAGAGTGCCCCTTCTTCCAGCCTCGTACATGCACTGGACCATTCATCAGCCTCTCTGATGGCTCAGAATGGGTGCTTCCTTGTCCATGTCCTGAATAGCTATGAGAGCACCCCTCTTACTGACATCTACAAAGCCTCTAGCACTACTTAATCCCCAAAAGATAATGACAGAGCAGGCAAGCCACACACTGGAAATGACCTTGCGTTACAATAGTCTACATGGAGATTGACCAGGCCACCAGAAGGCTACTAGCCAGAAAACATCAGAAAGCAGTCTGCTTTGTATAATAGAAACAACTGAAAGTGTTGGTTTCTTTATTTTTGGCCTTACCGCCATGTTCCTTCTCCAATTCCTGAAGACTAAGAGAGATACCTGTTCTAGTTCTCTCTGGTTGGGTTCATCCGCTCGTGCTTTTCCACATAGATATGTCTTTGGGAAGTACATACTCCATGGAGAGTCTTAGTTGCTATCTTGGACAAAACAATCAATAAATAGTTTCTGATTAGCTTAATGAAGAAATGATGTGAAGAATTTAAATTTCTCTTATGATACTTGAATTGTTGCGTGGCCTGGAGTGGAAGGTACCATGACAAACAGACAATATGGCTATGCGTTGGCATGACTCCAAGTAACAGTGTTGGTGATAAGACTTGAACCAAGGACTGACTTCAATATGGTACTAGGATATGCCTCTTCAACAGATCTCACCTACAGCAGGTATAAAGATGGAGGACCACAGAAGTCCAGAATGAGAGAAAGGATTGACCCAGTCAGAAATAGGTGATACTTGGGGAGGATGAGCAGTGTGGAATTTATGGAGATGAAGCAAGAATGGGTGAGAGAAAGGAGGGAGATCAAGGGATCACCAGGCTCAGTCTCAGGGATCTTGGTTCTCAGGCTGAGAAAACCTGGACTTCACTCTTCAGCCAGATGGGTAGAGAGAAGGCAGGGTAAAGACCCTTGAGTTTTATGCACAAGGTTGATGTGTCATTCAGTCTAAATTTTAGAACATGAATTAGCAGGTTCAATGAGCAGATAGAAAATAGAAGAATGGCCAGAATATTAAAAAGCCAATACAAGTGTGAAAGCAGACACAAGTGGCAAGGGCCTCATGGAAACAGTAGCTGCTGGTGTCTCTGAGTTGGACCATCAGGGCTATGAAGAATGGACATGGTACATAGGAGAAAAACCTATAGAAGGAGATGGCACAAAGTATGGGAGGCTCTGAGTTTCATAGTGACATACAGGTTGCAGAGCCATGGAGCCTGTTGAGATCAGCCAACTATGCCTGCCCTCTTGGCCTTTATCTTTCTCCCACTCTGACTTCAGAGGTCATCTACATTGGACATGGGACGAACTGCACATCCCTGGTCATATAGACTGCAGAATGAGCTACAGCTTTGTGTTCAGAAAATGCCACATGATATTTTTGAGACAAGCTCAATCTAAGCTAAAAGGTAAAATGTTCACCTCCCTGTTTCAAGCAAACAAGACATGAAGCTGGCTACTATAAGCTGCTCCTTCAGGTAATTATTTTGTGGATGGGTAGCTACATAGAGAGAATTAAGTCACAAGTAATGTCTGGGTTCTGGGTAGAATCACAATGTCATGTTAGCTATGCTTTTGTGAATGACTGTTTTCCCCTGATTGTCCTTGAGACCAAATGATTAGTTCTCAGAGTTACTGGCAATATTGTGCCTCTTGACATGTGCTAGGAATAATGATGCATCCATTCATTTACTGAGCCTGTACTGTGTCCCAGGGATCATTTAGGAACCAGACAAGTTTGACCACTTGGCAATGAGAAACAACATTGTTATCTCCAAAGTTTTTGCTCAAAATGCAGGATTGAGGATGAAGACATGGTTCCATGGTTAAGATCACTTGCCGCTCTTACAGAGGACATGTTCAGTTCCCAATAGCCACATGGTGGCTCACAACCACCTGTAACACTCTCTTCTGGCCTCTGTTAGAAGCCACAGATATGTGGAACACACAGATACACACACACACACACACACACACACACACACACACACACTCATAAAATAAAACTAAGATCACAGTACCAAGTTACCAAACTAAAAAAAATTGTAAAAAAAAAATCATGTAATGGTTTAAATAAGCTTACAATCCTGTGTTGAGGCTCATTCACTGCTAATCTGGGGTATGCAAAGCCCATAAGTCAAGGGTTGGTACTTGAGGGAAGAATGTTCTGTTTATTATATGTAGATGTGAGGGGAGACAGGAAAGACTAGAGCCCAGGAAATGACCTCTTCCCCTTCCTCAGCCTACTCTGTCTTCCCACAGGACTGCATGCCTGGGTTAGCAACCAGCAGCACTCTCTGCCATGTCTGTGGCAAATGCCAAGCAAGAATCCCCTTGCCTCCACATGGGCTCCTTAAAGCAGCTTGTCCATCTACAAACCCAAATGCTAACCTCCTTTCCAAACATATTGCCAGCTACCACCTCTTAGACCTGGGTACCAATATCAACCCTAGAACCCCTGACTCTGGACCCATCTTGACATTTCTATCATTCCTATTTTTATTTTTATTTTATTTTAAATTTAATTTTATTTATTATTTATTTATTTATTTGTTTGTTTGTTTATTTAGTTATTTTGATTTTTTTCGAGACAGGGTTTCTCTGTATATCCCTGGCTGTCCCGGAACTCACTCTGTAGACCAGGCTGACCTCGAACTCAGAAATTCGCCTGCCTCTGCCTTCCAAGTGCTGGAATTAAAGGCATGCGCCACCATGCCCAGCCCCATTCCTATTTTTATAATCCATAATTTTTAACACTTCAAATCTAGTATTGCTAGGCCCTAAGTGGGATCACCAATTACTGAAAACCCTTTCTCTGTGACAAATACGAACAGTGAGATCAAGCAAGGTCAAAGAAGCAGATTGATTAAATAGAAGGCAGACGCAGGCACATGGCCACTGGCCTTTTCATACCATGGAAAGCAGCTTCTATTAAACATGGCAATGGCGATACAAGCACCAAGCCACATCAACACACTGAACCTATTTCTTGCATCATTGAAAACATCTGCCAGAAGGATATATTAACCATTATGTTACTCAAATAAGGATCAATCTTATAAAAGGTAGAGTTTTCTTTTTTCCTTAGAGATATGAACACAGATGAGCAGACTGAAGGTGGGAGAGACCAACCCCAATGTACACTGAGAGTCTAACGAAGTCGCTGAAGAAGCTTGAGGGGACCCCCTCAGAAGTTCATCTGGGACTGCCTAAACCGGGTAATCTGTCCATTAGTTTTCATTTTACCACTGTCCTTAAGTAAGACAAATGGGTTTATAGCCTTTCATTCATATTCCACTAAAAAAAAAATAAAGCAAAATGACAAAGAATTCAGTGGGACTGTTCTTCAAAAGTAAGGTAGCAATGAAATGACTCCTAATGATATTCTGCTATACTCAGAGCTCAGCCATTGTCTTAGTTGGAGTTTTGGTGTCTGCGAAGAGACACCATGACCAAGGCAATTCTTATAAAGGCAAACATTTAATTGGGGCTGGCTTAGAGTTTCAGAGGTTCAGTCCATTATCATCATGGTGGGAAGCATGGCAATGTACAGGTAGACAAGGTGCTGGAGAAGGAACTGAGAGTTCTACATCTTCATCTGCAGGAAGCAAGAAAGAGACTGGACCACACTGGTGTACATTGTGCATATATGACTCAAAGCTCCACCTCCACAGTGAAACACTTCCTCTAACAAGGCCATACCTCCTCCAATGAAGCCACACTTCCAAATAGTGCCACATTCCCTGGGACAAACATTCAAATACATGAGTGTATGAGGGTCATACTATTCTAAGCACCACAGCCATGATTAGAGAAGGCTTCCTCCTGGGGCAGATGGGAACAAGCACAGAGACCGGCGGCCAGACAATATGCGGAGTGAGAAACCTCAGAACATTCAATTCTAAATAGAGTGTCTCCATCAAGCCGTGCTGAACCAAACTCCATCAGGGAGCCCTGCAGAAGAGGAGACAGAAAGAGTGTAAGAGCCAGAGGGGGTTGGGGACATCAAGAAAACAAGGCCTTCTAGACACAACATGGCTGGCACACATATGAACTCACAAAGATTATGACAGCATACATGTGGCCTGCATACGTCTGTACCAGATGGATATCCTAGAGATGAAAGGAGAAATAGATACATCCATCCATCCCTAACCCAGAAGTATTCTCTGGTCAATAACTACTTGCAAATAAAAAATTCATTTTCGCCCTTGGAGAAGCAAACTACTCTTAAGGGTAGGTCCAAAGCCCAGCTTTGGATGTGGAGGGTCAACAGGAAACTTAAAAGCATCATTGGAAGTTCCTTGTCTCATAATGTATCAAGGCCTTTTTTAAACTTTAATTAATTTAACTGTTTTATTCATTTATTTTTATATATTATATTTGCAGTTTTTCTTCCCTCCACATCTCTTAGTCCATCTACTTTTTAACTTTAATTTAATTAATTTAACTGTTTTATTAATTCATATATATATATAAATATGCAGTTTCTCTTCCCTCCACCTCTCTTAGTCCATCCACCTATCCCCCAAGTCCCCTACCCCTGTCCCATCCACTCCTTCTCCATTTCCCTCCAGACAAGGGCAGGCCGCCCAGAGACATCAATCAAATATGGCACATCAAGTCGCAGGAAGACGAGGCACCACCCTCACATCAAGGCTGGACAGACGAGGCAATCTAGTAGGAGGGAAAGTGACTCAAAAGCAAGCAAAAGAGTCAGAGACAGCCCCTGCCTCTACGGTTAGGAGACCCTTAGTAAGGCCAAGCTACACAACTGTGACATAGACGCAGAGGGCCTAGGTTAGCTCCACGCATGCTCACTGATTGTTGGTTCAGTCTCCGTTGGTCCCTATCAGTTCAGGTGAGTTGATTCTGTCGTGTCTTTGACACCTCTGGCTCTTACTATCCTTTTATCCCCTCCTCCTCTGCATTCCCCCCCTTCAGAATTCCCCGAGCTCTGCCTAATGTTTGGCTGTGCATTTCTCCGTTTCCATCTGTTGCTGGGTGGAGATTCTCTGATGGTGATCATGCCAGACTCCTGTCTATGAGTATAGCAGAATATAATTAGAAATCATCTCATTTACTTAGTTTTTTGTCTGTTTGTTTGATTTTTGTTCTGTTTTGTTTTTTTTGTTTGCTTGTTTTTTTTTGTTTTGTTTTGTTTTGTTTTGTTTTGTTTTTTGCCAGGCATGTTTGGCTCCTTCCTAGGTCTCCGGGTTATCTATCCTCTGGTTTCTGGTCTTCTAGGCAGTATCAGGGGTTGGCTCCCTCTCGTGGCATGGGTCTCAAGCTGGACCAGTCTTTGTTGGCCACTCCCACAATTTCTAGGCTACCTTTATCCTGACACATCTTGCTGGCAGGACAAATGGTAGGTGGAAGGTTTTTTGGCTGGATTAGTGCAATCCCTCCACTGGAAGTATTGCCTTGTTATAGGAAGTGGCCGGTTCTGGCTCTGTATCCCCTATTACTAGGAGTCTTGGCTTAGTTCACCCTAATAGATCCCTGGGCATTTTTATTGTACCAAGTTTCTTACCCCCAAGTTGTCCCCCAATTCCAGATGTCTCTCCTGCATTCCCTCCTTCCATTCCCCACAACTGATCCCTCCTGTTCCCACCTCCATTTACCCCAGAGCACCCACAATATGTATTCTATTTCCCCTTCCCAGGGGGAGTCATGCATCCCCTGTGAGCCCTCCTTGTTACTTAGCCTCTCTAGGTCTGCGGATTCTAGCATAATTATCCTTTATTTTACAGTTAATATCCACTTTTAAATGAGTACATGCCAAGTTTGTTCTAGGTTATCTCACTCAACATGATTTTTCTAGTTCCATCCATTTGCCTGCAGATTTATTTCATAATGTTATTTTTTTAACAGCAAAGTACTACTCCATTGTGTAAATGGACCACAATCTCTTTATCCATTCTTTGATTGAGGGACCTCTAGGCTATTTCTAGTTTTTGGTTATTGTGAAATATATAGTTATGAATATAGTTGAGCAAGCTTTATGGTAGGATAGGGTATTCTGGGTATTAATCTTATTTTATATATTTTTGTTATTATTATTATTATTATTATTATTATTATTATTATTATTTTGACCTACAGATTTAGAATATTTATTATGACTTCTGGCTTTATATTTTTATGGGATTGTTGAATGTGTAAACAGTTGTGTCTCTATGTCTGTATTTGTTTCTTGTGACTTTTTTGTTTGTTTGTTTGTTTCAAGACAGGGTTTCTCTGTATAGCCCTGGCTATCCTGGAACTCACTTTGTAGACCAGGCTGGCCTCGATCTCAGAAATCTACCTGCCTCTGCCTCCAAAATGCTGGGATTAAAGGCATGCGCCACCACCAACCCGGCTTCTTGTGACTTTTCTTGGGCTCTTTTCCTCATATTCATTTGTTTCATCCTAATCTGATTTGTTTGTTTTTATTTTATTATTTTAATTTATGTTATTTAATTTTATTTGATTATGATCCCTTAGATATCTGTTTTCTAACAAGAGACAGAAAGGGGATGGATCAAGATGAGAGCAGAAGTAGGGAAGAACTGGAAGAAGTAGAGACAGAGGAAATTATAATCAGAATATATTGTATTTTTTTAAAAAATCTATTTTCAGTAATTGGAAAAAAGGGATTCAGGGGGATGCCATGCCCCCCCCAACCCCCCAGCATGGAAGCAAAGCTCCTGCCTAGCTCCATGATTGCAGAAGGCACTCATGCCCAGGTCAGCTTTCCCGATAGGACTTCCCTGTGCTTGGCTCCTTGGCAGAAGCCTCTGGAATTTTTCTCTCCCACGAGGATGGGCCGTTCCCACCAGATGCTGGGCAGTGCTCCCCAGCTGTAGTCCTGTGTCCATGGGAGCCAAGGTCCTGGTTCCTTCAACAGCCTCCTGCTGGCTCTGCCTTGGAGCCAAAGACTGCAATGTTTCTCACTACTCAACACATCAATAATGCTGCCACTTGGACATCGTTCCTAAAGGTTGGAGTGTGAGGGAACTAAGGAGGGAACCTACAAAAGGGAGAAGAGAAGAAGAGCCAGAGATGCATGGGGGAGGATTAAGTGTTACTACTTGAGTATAAACCTAGTGGCAGTCAATTTTACCTCTGTGACACAATTAAAGATAGTGTATCTGAGCAGAAAACATAGATCCTTATCCGATATTGAGAACATTGTGTTTTTCCAAATCAATTAGCTTTTTTTTTTTAGTTTAATATTAAACATTATTTTAATTGTGCTAAATTCCGAGGTGCAGTGGGGACATTATTCTCAACACGCATGCTTCTGCTCAGCTCGTCTGTAAGCCAAGATAATATGCTGTTTGGTATTTTGCTTTTGCGATTCTCCCCTTACCCTTTGACTTGCTATTTAGCAGAACATCTGGCAACTATCCTTCCACTGGCATTATTTGAGAATGTTGTAAAGCATCTTTATGCTATCCAGTTGAAACTGGAGTGGACATCTCCAGAAATCCTGATTCCAGAGGGAGCCCATGGCATTGAATTAATGAGCTTACTCTCAGCCGGTTCCACATGACCTGCAGACTACTGATGGCTTTCTATCGCTTGGTAGAATGCATGGCTATCTTGATTTGGCTAGCGAGTAGAATATAGCTGACATGAAGTGAATGCAAGACTGAGCCTAAAGTCGAATCTAAGGATCTTTGGGTTTCTCATGCAAGGAGCTCTGAGGGGTGGCAGTTGACACAGCAGCTTCAGTGAGCTCTAGTCGAGGGTGGTGATGACTGGACATCTCCTGAATCACATTTCAGTACCAAAATCCACTGTGAGCATAAATGGCAATATTGCAAATATAAAAACACGCATTCGACATACAGTGAACAGCACAGCTCTCAAGGTTTTGATGCATAGCTTCATGGGACAGCTGTACTGACCCAGCTGGGAACATATACATAATGTCTATTTTATAGTCAAGGAATCAGTAACACTCACATGTCTGCATCTTGACCATAATCTTCCCTCTGGATCATGGCACAGCAGAGAGCTGTACTTCTCTCCACCCATCAACCTTGGCATCAAGAAACATAGTGCCAGCTCACCAATGCACATGAACTTGGCTGAATCCTCACTCTGTCAGGATGCTTCTCTGGGTGATGGGCCTCAACATTCTTTTTTTTTTTTTTTTCTGACTATGGAACATTTTCATAAGTAGGCCAGAGCAAGAGGTTCAGACTCCTACATGGGAACAAACAAATGCTGATTCCATCTAAAAGCCCAGAGCTAAACACAGCCTCACCTCTGAGGAATCTACTGTGCAGGCATGAAGGCAAATGGGCCATCAGATAGCAGCAGAGGCAGGTGGCAGCTGAGTGGGCTGCCACACCTGTCCCCTCTGCTTAGAAACAGACGTGTATGCTTTAGATGAAACGCTGCTCGAAGGACAGCTGTTCTGCCCTTGAGTATTTGTGGACTATATGACGCCCACTGATGGCCGCATGCTGAACTATCCCTGCAACTCTGGAATGAAGCCAGAACTTGATTATGGCTCATGACTCTTTTAGTGTGTTCTTGAATTTACTTTGAGAGTATTTTATTGAGAAAAATTTCACCTATCTTCAAGAGGTCAACGGACAGACCATCTTCTCTTTGTGTCCTCTTTATCTGGTTTTAGGATCAGGTAACTCTTGTTCTGTAAGAACCTTTCTAGGACCCTTCCCCTTTCTGGTCTTCGAAACAGTTTGAGGAGCATCCAAGTCAGTCTCTCCATAAAGGTCTAGTAGAAGATGGTCAAGATTCCATCCAGGACAGAAAGTATGTAATTGGGAAGGTTTCAGTTATTTTATTTTTAAGTCTAAGTTTTTTTTTTATATTCTATTTTCATAGGTCAAAAGTTCCAAAAAATAAAATAAAATAAAATAAAATCATCCTTCTGTTTTAACTTTTTTGATTAATCACAATGTGTGTTTTAAGAAATTCCATAATGGGGCTGGAGAGATGGCTCAGCGGTTAAGAGCACTGACTGCTCTTCTGAAGGTCCTGAATTCAAATCCCAGCAACCACATGGTGGCTCACAACCATCTGTAATGAGAACTGACACCCTCTTCTGGTGTGTCTGAGGATAGCTACAGTGTACTTACATATATAAAAATAAATAAATAAATCTTTAAAAAAGAAAAAAAGAAAAAAAAAAAAGAAATTCCATAATGATTTTATGAATACCATTGGTATCTTTTGTAATAACTTCTTTTCCTACCAGCTTTTAAGTTTGGATATTCTTTCACTTTTTCTTGGTTAATTTGGCTAGAGATTAAATCTGGCTTATCTTTTCGAGGAACCAACTGAAGGAACTTGATTGTATTTTGTGTTTTTTCCATTTTCATTAATTTCTACCCCAATGGCTGTTCCTTTCCATTTATTGATTTTAGATTTGTCTGTTCCTCATTTTTCAAGCCCTGTGATGCCCAGGATGTATTTAAGTAGCTATGAACTTTCCTCTTAAGTCTGTTTTCACCATATCCCATGTGGTAAATTGCTGGTTTTTATTTTCTTTCAACTCTACAAAAGTTTTTTTAATTTCCTCTTTTATTTATTAATAACCTATTCATCCTGCCAGCATGTTTTGTTCAATCTTTTTGAGTTTGTGGGTGTTCTGTCATTTCTCTTGTCTGATTACATTCATCAGAGAGAACACAAAACGTTCTTTCCATTTTCCTGTGTCTGCTAAGACTTGTCTCATTCTATAAAATCTATTTTAAAGAGTTCTATTGGCTGCTGGGAGGGACCACGTTCTGCAATGGTCAAATGGGATCCTCTGCAGAGGTCTGTTAGAGTCATTCGGTCCTAATTTAATTAGTCTCTCTCTCTCTCTCTCTCTCTCTCTCTCTCTCTCTCTCTCTCTCTCTCTCTCAGGAAGGGGAGGGGTGGATGACCTGACTATTGGTGAACTAAGAGTGTTGAAGTCATCACCGTTGTTGTGTTGAGACTAATCGTTGTTAAAATCGGTAGTACAATTTTATAAAATTCGGTATGCCTGCATGGTGTGTTTAGGATTAATTGTTATATCCTTTGATGAACTGCCACCTCCACTAATATGAAGTGAACTTCATTTATTCTAATGGCACATGTGGAGGTCAGATGACAACACTGAGAAGTCATTTCTTTCCTTTTACCATAGGATCCAAAGATGGCACTTAGGTACTCAGGCCTGTGTACAAGTGCTTTTATCTACTGAGCCATCTCATCAGCTGCCTCTTCAGACTTTCAGTAAAAATCTTGAATAATAATGGTCTCAATTGCTCTATCAAAAGTCAGACTAGCAGACTGGATTGAAAACAAAAGCATCTATGTGCTAGCTCCAAGCAGTGCACCTAATTATAAAATAGTATTTGGAGACAGGCAACAGGGACTTCACAGGAAACTTGACCAAGTCCCATCCCATTGGTGTTCTGTTTAGGAATTTTTTCCCTGTGCCCATATGTTCGAGGTATTTCCTCACTTTCTCCTCTTTAAGTTTCAGTGTATCTGGTTTTATGTGAAGGTCTTGATCCACTTGGACTTGAGCTTTATATAAGGAGATAAGAATTGATTGATTTGCCTTCTTCTACATGCTAACTGCCAGTTGAGCCAGCACCATTTGTTGAAATGCTGTCTTTTTTCCAATGGATGGTTTATGGTTTTAGCTACTTTGTCAAAGATCAAGTGACCATAGGTGCGTGGGTTCATTTCTGTGTCTTCAATTCTATTGGACTGATCTACCTGCCTGTCACTGTACCAATGTCATGCAGGCCCATCCCAGTGAGAGAAACCCTCACCAGGATCTACCTGATTAAAAAGCAAGATATGCTCCAAGTAAATGAGCTGAAAATGAAATTCAGAAATACCTTTAAATATACCAAAAAAATGAAAAATATCCTTATATTTAAAAAAATAGAAAAACGTAGAAAAAAGGGCTGAGGATAAACTTTGATGACTAAACACTTATTTAGCATGGATCATGTTCAATGTTAGGATTGATAACAAAAAAAGGAAAGGAGGAGAGAGAGGTTATAATGGGGAGGAGGAGGAAGAGGAGATAAATTGGAAAATAGATTTGTTTTTTAAAAGACCACACTAATAACTTGATAAACTATCATGGGAACAATGAAAACAATAGCAATGTAGAACACTGGAAAATTAATAAAAGAACAACCAAGAAAAGCAGAACTCAACTCTTACTGTCGTGGTTTGCCTTTGGCTGATGAGTTTGAACACTTGGTCCCGAGATTGTTTGGGAAGGTTGTTGGAACCCCTAAAGTGGGGCCTATACATAGTAGAGCTGGAAAGAGCATCCACAGGCTTCAAAGTTCAGATGATACCCTCAGGACCTGCAAGTGCTTGACATCAGGCTGCTGGTGGATGCTGTCTCTGCTGGGTTTAGCCTCACTTTGTCCTTTAGATAGGACATTACTACACGGCCCAAGTTGGCCTCATATTTGACATTCTACTGCCCCAGCTTCCCAACTGCCATGATTATAGGCTTGCCCCAGACTCAGCTGTGTGTGTCCTTAGTACAGTTGTCCCCAGAAACCTCCACTATACCTTGATTTTGCTCTCCTGTCCTCTCCAACCATGTGAAAGTGAACAGCAATCTTTTATGTTTTGGGAGTCTATGGATACTCTCATTGCCTAAAGCCAAGGAGCCCAGAAATCCCTCTCAGCATGGCATCTCTATAGGAATGACATCCCTTTGTGCCAACACAGTAAGTTGATGGCTTATAGATCCATAAAACTACATACTATGTAGACATACAACTATGGTGGAAGGCCCAGATGCCAGGTGACACCTGAAGAATGATGCTAACCAGGATATTTTTTTTTCTTGAGCTAGAATACAGCCTAAATTCACTGAATCAGGTTTCAATGTGCCATATTTAAACACAAGCTTAATATGATTCAGCACAGCCATGAAGTGTTGACATCAGTCACAGGGGAGAGTGACCCAGGGTCTTGGGAAAGACGTGCAGCTTCTTTTGGCTTTGTTCGTTTTGCTTACCACCATCGTGATGGAAACTGGGACTTCCTGTATCCTAAGCTAGTGCTCTATCGCTGTACTATATCCCTGAACCCATAGATGTGAGATTTAAAACATTGTTTAATGCATTGCGAAGGAGCCTGGAAATCTTCCCAGACACCTGGGTAGTGATGAGTACCTGTGATAAAGCAAGAGGAAGTGTGCCCTGTGGGAGGCATCATGTGAGGCAGACAGCTACAGAATGGCACTAGATAGTCTCCTTATTATCTAGCAGCTAAAAGCCTCTAGCTTACTTCTTATGCCTTGTAGGAGACTACTAAGAGATGTTCTAGAGTAGCAGTTCTCAATCTGTGCATTACAGCTGCTTTGGGGGTCCAACTACCGTTTCACCAGGGGCTCAGATCAGAGTCTCTGCATATCGGATATTTACATTAGGATTCATAACAGTAGCAAAATTGCAGTTATAAAGTAAGAACAAAAATAATTCTATGGTTGAGCGTCAACAAATCATGAGGAACTGTATTAAAGGGTTACAGTATTAGGGAGGTTGAGAACCACTGCTCTAAAGTACCAAAGGGACAGCAAAGAATGTCTGTGATTGGACAGTGGCTGGTAACAATGTTCATACTGAGACAAATACTTACCTGAGAAATACAGCTTAAGTCCAGATTAGACCAACGTCATCATTATCACATCTGCTGCCACCATCACCACTATTTTCTCCTTAAAAAATAAATACAGTGGGAAGGAGTTTGTAAGCACAGTTTATGCAGTTATAAAAGTGCCTTTCATCTTTTTCCCCCTGTTACATGACTAAATATACCTGCCATTCTGACCCGTTTGCTGGATTAGGTACATCTCCAGTGTGCAGAGGTGGTATTTCAGAATGTTTTCAAGAAGATATAGAAATCTAACTGCTATGAAGGAAATTATTCAGTTGACTGCCCCAAATTTGGAAAACAAAAACAAAGGAGACTGGGCGGCTGTGCAGCAAACTCCAGAAAGGCTGTTGAGAGTGGGTAATCTAAGATATGTTGATTGTTCCTCGAGGTCTAAACCATGGCTACTTTTTCAAGTCAACAGGGAAAAGAATCTCCCATGAGAAAAGCAGGCCACAGAACATGAGGGATCAAGTGACAAAAGAAGAAATTCAGAAGGTCTGTAACAATAGAAAGAGTGATGAAAAAAATAAATGGGAGTCATGTTTTTCCCATGACGAAACACAGTGGGTTTACAAAAGGAGCTCCTGCAGGCAGGTGAATGTCAGATCCTCCTGGAGGTGCCACAACTCCTGAAGGAAGGGAGTGCCATCCATTAGCCGCTCACCTGACACTCCCTAGGGATGGTGTCTGTTGAGAGTGTTGAATGGGTTTCTCCCAGGTCCAGAGATGGAGGTTTTCAATGAAAGTTCAATGAGTGTTGAGTTGCAAAGTGGCTTCCAATCCCTCCTCTTACAGCCTCCTCTCTAGCCACCAGCTCCTGGGAACCTGACCCCATAGCTCATCCTAAGGGGAGAAAACTCTGAACCTCACAATTGAGAAATATAATAATGATAGTGATGATGATGACGACAACAACAATGACAATGATCCACAGAAAGCAAATGAAATTTTTTTTCCAGAAACAAAGAAGGTAATTTGGGAAGTACCAGCATTCACTCCAGAGGGTGGGTAAGATAGAATTATGTCATCCCTGGAAAGAATCCCTGTGAATGGCAGTGAAGCAGATCCATCTACTGGCCACAAGAGGCTTGCAGGAGTCACCAGGATCTCTTCTGAAATTTTCCCAGTCTCAAGAGTGCTAAACTGGGCCAAACTCTCTTCCATGCAGTTCCTTATTCTTATGCTTCAGGTCTGCCTTCCACCAAGTCAAAAGTTTCAAGAAGCAGAGACTTGAGAATTGGATCCCCAGTCTATCTACAATAAGCCACTTCATATGTATCTTCTGTAAAAAGTTCTTCTATGAGTCCATTCAAAGGTATAGTAAATAGTTGTGATTAAAAAGAATGCCCCATGTGCTGGAGCAGTGATTCATATCAAAAGCCATCCAGTTAAGTCTGCTTCCTGCTTCCAGAGGACCCAAGTTTGGTTCTCAGCACCCATTGTCTGGTGACTCATGGCCACCTGTGAGTCCAGCACTAGTGGGTCATCTGATGCCTCCTTCTGGTTTTCTAAGGCACACACACACACTCACACACACACACACACACACACACACACACACACTCACACACACACACACACAAAACCAGAAAACAAAAATTAATCATTTAAAAAAGAATGCCCTAAAAATAGTCTAATATTTATTATCTACTGCCAATTCAGAGAAACTGATGAAGTAGTCTAGAAATGTGTTGTTTCACACATAGTTCTGAAAACACTTAACCCTCCTCACACTGTTTATGCTGGAAGGACTTTTAGGCACCATCAGGATTCACAAGAAGGAATTGTCCAATGATCTGACTTCTGGATGGTTTCTGGTGACTAGAACACCTGTTCTAAGATACCTCATTTTTATAAGATCCGGATATGATGAGGGTTTTGAAGGGCCTGGCTTGACTTTACCACAGTCCCAGAGAAGTTACAACTGACTCTTTCCCAAGGCTCAGCTTCCCGAGACCCTCTCTGGCTCCTGTTTCATTATCAAGATCCTATGTCCTGGACTTCAGGACACAGCCTCTAGCTGACTCTCTATTCTTGGCTCAACCTGCTGTTGGCATCCTCACACTTAGTCCGTGGCTCCATGTCCTAGCACTGTCTTCTCAGGGCCTGGATGACAATGGGGCTGAATCCTTCTCCATCTCTCTGCTGGAGGTCTCTAATCCTGAAGCATTTTCCAGGTGCAACAGACATTTCCACCGTCTCTCAGGACCAGCTGACCGTGCACTCTGTCCTCTAAAACTGTATAGGCTTTGGAAGGTCACAGTTACATCATCTGACAGTTAGTTCATCTCCCCACAGTGGGCGCCTTCACCAGCCAGACTCACTCTGTTTCTCACCTTGGCCACCTCCTCTCACAGGAACTCGTTAGGTAATTTGCTGAAGTCATTCTAATGGCATTATGGGCATCACTAGTGTCTGTGTCTGCACTGGAGAAGAGCTTAGCCGAACTATAACAAGTCACCTATGATGGGAACAAACTTAAGACCAGAATAAAGGTAATATAGGGTGCTGTAGTATGAATTATATATTCTAGCTAGCCTGTATAAAAAAAAAATAGAGGGTGTTTTATTTACAAGCTGTAAGCCTAGATTGAGCAGGTTTTGAGCTCTTCTAACTCAAACCCAGCCATAAGGTCCCTTGTCACTCTGTTTCTCCTGGGCATGTTTTCATGATTCATCTCCTCTCACTGTAGCTTCCTCCTCTCTTTGTCTTCTTTCTTCTTCCTCTCCCCAGTCTCTCCTGAGACCCCTCAGTCAATCTTCAAGTCCCCTCTTTCTCTCTCTATTGCCCTCTCATGGGCTTTAGCATTTTATTGATCAATTAACTTGAGGAGCAAGGTTTATACAACGGAAGCTAGTGTACATGAGGATTCTCTCATCTTGGGACAACCAGATCAGAGAGTTTATCATTTGCATACATAGCAGCACCAGACCCACACCAGCAGGGTGCAAGTACCATCTGCACTCCAGTGAGGAGCCTTTCAGGATACCTTTGTAATCTGCTTTGGGTTTTTTTTGGTCTTTTTTTTTTTTTTTTTTTTTTTCCTTTTTTTTTTTTTTTTTTTTTGCCCTTGAAGTTGTTTTTTATTTCTCGTTGACACTTTTGCTGAAAATGTTCAAAGTATCTCCCCATGGTATGTGATCCTCCAATTTCATGATGTTTAGGAATGTTCTGGCTCTAACTTCATTAAAACATTNGATCAGAGAGTTTATCATTTGCATACATAGCAGCACCAGACCCACACCAGCAGGGTGCAAGTACCATCTGCACTCCAGTGAGGAGCCTTTCAGGACACGTTTGTAATCTGTTTTGGGTTATTTTTGGTCTTTTTTTTTTTTTTTTTTTTTGCCCTTGAAGTTGTTTTTAATTTCTTGTTGACACCTTTGCTGAAAATGTTCAAAGTATCTCCCCATGGTATGTGATCCTCCAATTTCATGATGTTTAGGAATGTTCTGGCTCTAACTTCATTAAAACATTTTGTTTCCTTTCTAATGAAGAAGAGATGTGGTCTCAAGCCTTTTTGTCCTCTCTGTGGACGCTGACACTGTCTTGCTCCATATGGTGTGTTATAATACATAGAAAGGTTCATAGTATCAAAGAAAGACCAAAGTCTAATGCTCCACCCTCGGCACTCCTCCAGGCTTCAGTAGCCCCACCCTTCCATCTCCATCCTCCACAGCAACCGGGGCCTTTCTCTTGGACCATCAGAGCTTGGTGTTTTCAGCTGTCATCCGTGACTATTCCACATGTCTGCCATCTCTAATATTGAGAGATCTCCTCTGTAACTTCACTAGTCCTCTTAGAAGCCTCATGGCTTTCTCAAATGCTGTCCCAAGCCTCCATTTCTGCTTCACTCTTATATTTTGCATGAATGGGAACCAGTAGCACAGAGAAAATAACAACTGTCATCACCAGCTAGGGATATAGCCTGTCCCCTTTAGATCACAACTGCATTGACTTCTGTGAACCTTCTTGGCTAAACCTGGGAAAATGTTTTCCCATTGACCCTAGGACTTTATTTTCTAGCCAAGGACTCTTGAAGCTTTTACCTTTTATGTGCTCTCCTTTGAAATGATCCTGCATTGCTGTGCCCTCGAGTCTAGACAGATGGAAGTCTAGTCTTGCCCTTTCCACCACCAAGTACCTTTGGTATTATCCTCAGGCAGTCCAGAGTTCCTCTCTGATGATTACAGGGGAGCCCTTTAAACCTTACCCTTTAAACTAGACATGTCTTTTTATACTCTTGTGTTGCACTCACCTACCTCTCACCCCAGTCTTTCTTTCTCTCTAAAATCCTGGCTAAAAACAGGAAGCCCTTACCAGAAGTGCTATGTTGTCTTGAAACTCCCTCAGTCAAACAAATTACTCTGACTCAGAGTTTCAGAGCAGGAGCAGAATGCTGTCAGATTCTTTTCCAGAATGTAATACAAACTTGTCTCTAAGGTCCATGCCTGACTTTCTCCCTTCAGAGCCCTCATGAATTCAGCTGTTGCTGTCTTCACTTCTGGAAGAGTCTTGTCTTCTGAACTCACACTAGACCATCATGCTCATCTCTGCTTATAGTGCTCTAGAGCAGGGCTCCTCAACTCTCCTAAGGCTGTGGCCCTTAAACTACTGTTCCTCATGTTGTGCAAACACCCAACCATAAAATTATTTTGTTGCTGCTTCATAACTGTAATTTGCTATTGTTCTGAATCACAATGTGAATATCTGTTATGCAGAATATCTGATGCGAAACTCTATGAAAGGGCTTTTTGATTCCCAAGCAGGTCGTGATCCACAGGTTGAGACCAAGACCCACAGGTTGAGAACCACTCTTCTAGAAGTTTGCTATCCTTCTATTCCAAAGTTTCCTGCCTCCTTCCCACATCCCACTTCCCAGAAACCCAGGAACCACACTGCCATGTTGTCATAGAAACAGCCTTACTTCTCAGTGTCTCTGCGGTGGTTTCTTTCCTTGTTGCTTTTAACCAAAAACCTTACAAAAAGCAATGTAAGGGAAAAGGGACATATTTTCGGTCATGGCTTGAAAGGATACTGTCCATTATGACACAAGGCAGCTGCCTTTTACATGACACCACCTATATGTCTCTAGTGTCTACATGCAATATTTTCTTTGTTAAAATTTATTTCTCAAAGCAGGAGTTGTTCTTATTTTTTAAAATTATTGCTATTCTGGGTGCTTTATGCTTTCATATACCCTGGGAAACTTTCAGTAAGGAATATGATTAGTTTTCCATGTGAACAATATGACACCTCCCAATTCCCACATGTACTGGGGTTTTGCTATTGTTGTTTGTTTGTTTTAGATTTTTCCTTCCTTTCTCTTGCTGAGAGGTTTTGTAGGTTTTGGTGTAGTTAGAAATATGCTTTGGTTAATCTCCTCCCAAAGTCCATCATTCTAATTGATGCTACCAACCATTGTTATTTTTTTCATTTTTAATAAATAATATTCATTACTGCCGTTTAGAAATATGGTTGATATTTGCATACTCAGCAGAATTCCTCTATCCCTGATCTTTGGGGAAGGAACTCAGTGTTTTGCTACTAAGATGTCAGTCATGAGCGTTTGTGAATGGTCTTTCTCAGATCAACAGCATTCATTTTATCCTATTTGGTTGAAAGTCTCCATCACAAACATAACCATTTGGGTTTTTATCTCTTTCTAATACTGTGATCATTTGCATTAACTAATTTTCAAAGGCTGAATACTTGAACATAAACTATAATCCACTTATGTGATGTTGGGTGTAACTCCTAAAACATATTTTGTTGAGTTTTAAATCTTACTTTTGTGGAACACACCAGTGTGTCCTATGATGCTGCTTATAACATCTCCACCGGGCTTTTGCACAATGACATTAGTGACCTCATACAGTGGTGGGAGTCATTATCCCTCCCATTTTGTAAAGGGTCAAGACTGTTCCTTCTTTAAAGGTTCCCAGAGCTTTGTGAGAGCAGATATATAACTCTAGGTTCTATATGTGTGTGTATGTGTGTGTGTGTGTGTGTGTGTGCGTAAATAACTCAACATTTTATTTGTATATATTTCAAATTTGCTTTCTGTTCCTAAGACAGCTTTAACAATCTGCATCTTTCTAGGAAATGGTTCATTTCACTGAAATTGTTCTGTTTGTTAGTTGAGTCACAATCAGCTCTGTAATTGGTATTGTTTCATAACCATCTTCATCCCTTCCAATAGCAAGCAGTCATGCGGCTCTCCCTCATACAAGTGTGGGTCCTTCCTGGCATCTCTCCCTGCAGCCTCAGTGGGGCTAAGCGTTTCTGAATCTGGTTTTTATTTTCTTAAATGAAGTTTTAGTTTTGCTGTCTTATTCTTCTGTCTCCTGCTTTTGATTCTTTTCCTCATTCTATTGTCTTTAGCTTTCTGCGTTCAGTTTTCCAGTGTTGCACAGATGGTGACTGACACCCATCTTCCTTCTTAGTATTGACTTTCTCAGCTATCACTGCTGAGCACTGGTTCGACTTCACTGTGTCACTGTTTTTATTGTGTACACACAGAGCTACAGTGTTGTCATTGTGTGTGTGTGTTTGAGTGTTATACTATGTGTGTATTATAGTATATGTGTGTTACGGTGTGTGGTATGTTTTACAGTTTGTGCATGTGTGTTATAATATGCATGTGTTATGGTGTGTGTGTGTGTGTGTGTGTTGCAGTGTATGTGTTATAGTCTGGGTTTGTGTTACAGTGTGTGTACATATGCTATAGTGTGTATAAATCTATGTTATAGTGTGTGTTAAGGTGTGTGTATGTATGTTACAGTATGTGTTATAGTGTGTGTTACAGTGTGTTATAGTGTATGTGTGTATTATAGTGTATGTGTGCTACAGTATATATATGTGTGTGTGTTACAGTGTGCGCATGTGTGTGCTACAGTGTGTATGTGTGTTAACAGTGTGTGTGAGGTAGTCAGAGGACAACATTTAGGAGTCAGACCTCCAGTTTCACCATGGATTCCAGGGTTCCCAGTCAGACTCTTGGGCTTGAATACAAAAAGTGCCTCTACTACCTCACTGGCTTCACCTTCCAAATTCTGGGCTGTTATATAATTTGATTCAAGTTCAGTTATTCTATAATTCCATTCACCATTTGCTCTTTGTCTCACAATTTATAACTCATGTTTCCAAATACTTGTAGATTCTAGCATTTCCTTCTTGGGTTGATTCCTGTTTTCGCTCTCACTGTAAACACACAGTTGGACTCTTTGGAAGTCTGCATTACACCATCACTGAGGTAAGAACCTTAAAACAACATTAAGGATGTCATCAGTGACATGACTGAGTGGGGGCTTTTGAAAAGCTTAGCCTCCACACAGCACAGTAGCATGGGCAGAACATTCCACATTCAACTTTCAGAACTCTAGAATTTGCCAAAAGATTACAACAATATCTGTTAAAGAATAAAAGGCTAATAAAGAAGAAAGAAAATGTGTCATTATCAGGGAAATGAATAGAATTGGAGATCATCAAATTAAGTGCAAATAAAAGCCATATTGAGAGAGATTTCTCCATGAGAATAGTGGGTTTTAAACTCTTCTATTACTGCTCAGCCCTTCCAATCTATGAACTCAGCAACAGTGAGAGCATCATTCTTACAGCCACTGAGGAAGGAGAATGGACCTGGGAGACCTTCTAACATTCTCCCAGAGAACTGCTTCTCTGTGAGCTGCCATGAGTCTCACCGGGAGACCTCAAGTGTCAGGCTGTCTGCACTTAGACTAACCCAAACTTTCCCTGGTTCATAGTGCATTTGATTTTTCATAAAGTAAATAATCAGAAGCAATTAACATTTCAAATCCCTAGATAGAGAGCAGTTGAAATAAGCAGAAAACAGTCTAGCCAAAATCAGAAAAGAAAACACAAATTAATGAGATGTCCATATGGACCTTTAAAAGTTCCAAAATATTCCTGGAATTCAGACATCCAAACTCATGTGCAGATGTGAATTCATGTTCAAGGCTACATATCAGAAGAAAAAGAAGGAAGAAAAGCCCAGAAGCCTGCTCTTGCCCAGGGCTGGAGTTCAGTTTCCCAGCACAGATGTCAGGCAGCTAGCACCCAACCATCTGCTCCAGGGGACCTCATGCCCTTCTGGCTTCCATAGGCACACACAAACATGTGCATAGACACACACACACAAGCACACATACACATACATATGCATGTGCACAGACATACACACATGCACAAATAACAAAAAAAGGTCTTTTTAAAAAACTGAAGAGGCTGTAAGTTGTGCCTCTGATGACCCTTGAGTTTCTTCATAAGAGGAAACTGGTACTATTGTAGAGTGAGGTATTTAGATGAAAACTAAAGATTTTCCCTTTTCTGAATGGGTAGAGAGATCTGAAATATAAGAAAAAAAATCTGTTCACATTCAGGCAATCCACTAAATTACCAAGCAGGGATTTCAACCAACCAACCACAATGACCACAACCAACAACCAACACGGGTTTCAAAGAAATGTATTAAAATATAAAAAATGAGCATAACAGCAAACCTGGGGATAAGGAGGGAGATTATATTCATGGCCTCTACTTTATATTATTTAAGTGATCATTTCCATAGGAACTGTTAAACAGGTAAGAACAAAAGAGCATATAGCTTATATAAAATCTACAGTTACACCACAGTCAACAGAAACCTTTGGGAGAGCTGAACGTTTGAGCTCACTACACACAACCTGTTTAAGGTTCTAAAAAGGTTTTGGTTTGTTGAGTTTCTCAAAGTATCTTACTTTATATTCTGGAGTGTCTTACTATATAGTCCAGGCTAGCCTCAAACTCACAACCTTCCTTCTGAGTTCTGGGAGTATAAGTATATGCCACCCTGATCAACCCTAGAATAGTCTTCTGAATGCTCAAATAAATAATGGGTTCATGGCCTAAAGAATTGCATGGAAGTAAGGAAATAAAACACACTTCCAAATGAAAGAGACTGTGAAAGCTACTGTGCTAGCATGTACATAGTCTGTAATGGAACATGTATCTATATGGTCACTACATACATGATCTATAGCATCAGTAGAAAGGCTCAACTGAAAAGTATACTGGAATGAAATGTATCACGTGACCTCTGCTACAGTATTAGCTGGAAGGACAATAGGTTCATTGAGGTTATCTAGTCTGAGAAATGAGAATAACAACAATAACAGCCCAGTGGGTAGGAGCCCTTGCTCACCAAGCATCAGGACCTGAGTTTGGATCTTTAGAACTTGCAGAACAACTGAGCCTGGCAGCATGTGCCTGAATCCAGTGTTGAGGGGACAGAGCCTAACCAGCAGTCCAGCTAAAACCACTGGGCTCCATGTTCACTCAGCAGGAGATCCTGTCCCAGGCACTAGCTGGACAGTCATGATAGAGCAAGACTCCAGAATCCTCCACTGGCCTTCTCAAGGTAAACATGGGCACATGCACAAGCACACACATGCAGAAACATGCATTAGTTACCTCATGAGAAAGATGAGTGTGGTTTCAGGCCATGAAGTACAAAAGTTCATGTATAGTGTTAATCTTATAAGGAGAAAAGAAAGATAACGAATCAAGGATATTTGGCAAAAAGAAAAAAAAATCAAAATCCCCAAATTGGATGAAAACTATTAATATAGATTATATTCATTCAAAACTGACATACTCAACAAGATCCCTGTCTAAGGGTGAGGAGGATACCCAGGTGCTCAGAGGAAAATGGGAAGGTGAAGGGGGGGGGTTGTGGAGAGGGGGTCAGAGAGCTGGATGTAAAGTGAATAAAACATAAATCTAAAAATGACATCTATAGATCTTTCATATTAATAATTACATTAAGTATAAGTAGGTTAAGAACATCCATTATGTGACAATCACTGTACGAATAGATTTAAAATATGGCCCTGTAAAATATTGCTTTTAAGATACATATTTTAAATTCATGTATGCAAACATTGAATTAAAAAGGACAGAAAGGATATTTATTACTCTGAAGATATAATCAACATGGAAATGAGATGTCTGTATAGAAACAAAGGAAACAAATTCAAGCTCAGGATAAAAATTTCTGCTCTTGACAAATAAGGGTTTTGCAAAGATAATCTCCCCTGTTCATCAGGAAGACAAATCACTTCACACTACATGTCCCTAACAACATAGCTACACAGTGCACAGAATGCAAGTGGATTAAATGAAGGGTGAAATGGGCAACTTCGTAACAATAGGTTGAGGTACTTTCATTATGTTTTTAATAGTAAAATAGACATGGAACTCTTTAATCAGCAAATACATGAAAGATCTGAAACACTGACTGGACTCAGACAATAGAAAAAACTCGCCAATTCACCATGGCTTGCCTTATGACCTTTCATCTTTATAATGGGTTCATAGGAGCTCATGCTGTAAGCCAAGGGACATATGCATTTACTCTGGGTCAACTTGTAATATTTTTTGCTTTATGGATTTATTGATGGCTGTTAAATGCATTTTGACTTGCTATGTTTTCAATTATGATGGATTTCTCAGGCTATAACCCTATCATAAGTCAAGGGCATCTGTGCTTCACTGAGATATAACTCACAAATAAAAACTTCCCTTTAAACATGGAGGCTTAACATGTTTAGTAAATTCATTAAACTGTGCAAACATTGTCACTATATAATTCTAGAATACTTTTGTCACCCTCCTCTGCTTTAGGTATCCCACATTAGAAGAACCTATGTTGCTTTTTATGTCAGGCTTTGTTAATTTATCATAAAGTTATCAATATTCTTCTAGTTATAGCCAACACTTCTTTCACATTTAATATCTGAATAGTATTCCATTGTTGGACTAGCTTACATTTTGTTTATCCACTTCTCAGTAAGTATGCATTTGGAGTATTTCAACTTTGTGTCTATTATCAATCATGATTCTGTGAACACTCATGTCTGATAAGAGAAATCTTCAGAGAAAGTTGGTCACAACTACAATTTCAGCACTTGAGAAACTGGAGCAGGGGGATTGACTATTTGAGGTCAACCTGAGCTTCATACTGTGTTCCAGGATAGCCTCAGCTATTGAGTGAAAGCCCACTTAAAACTAAAAACTTCTAAGTAAATAATCTTAATTAATTCTAGAAAAAAAATATATAAAAAGCACAAAACAAAACTCAAACTAGGGGTGATGGCACACACCTGCAGTGCTAGCGCTCGGGGAACTAATGCAAGATAACCTGGAGTTCAAGAGGAGCCTGAGCTGCATTGCATGCTTGAGCCAGCAGTAATACTGTCTCAAAAATTATGCTGCATTACAGATCAGTTTCTTTCCCAGTTCTTTTCCTATTACTGACAACAGACATCACACATGCTATAAGTGTGTATTTTATAAACCTAACAGTGTCTGTTAGTACTGATTATTGGGCAATCTCTCCTTCAAATAAGTTAGAACACTAAAATATATGTTTACCATGCCTTGTTCTTACTTTCTCTATGGACTCCAGTTGTCTCTCTTTTTTTCCTTGAATTCTTGTTACTGATACTCAGCTTTCCGTGATTATGTGAAATATTTGCTTGTTGTGTAATATCTTTATTCACCTTTGATTTGGATGGCCAGTTTTACTAGCTATGTGCTTTTTGATTGATAAGGAGGTTTTAGGGTTGTTCCAGCTTTTTTAGTATGATGCCCCTGCCCCATGCTCTCATGTTTCTGGCTTTGTCTTTGTGTTCTTGACAATTTGGGTAGCAACTCTCTAGCATGACTGCCTTTTGAGTTATATTACTTAGTATTTGTTCAGTTTCTTTGATATTGTGCTGAAACCTTTTGTGATCTATGGAATCACACAAATGTTTTCTTTCTTTTCTCTCTTTCTCTCTTTCTCTCTTTCTTTCTTTCTTTCTTTCTTTTCTTTTCTTTTTTTCTTTTTGTCTTTTTGATGTTCACACTGAGCAGTTTCCCTTGACCAGACTTTAAGCTTGCAGAATTTTCCAACTCAAATCTTTTCTTGAGTGCCTCCAATAACACTTTGATGCCAGGTATTGTGTTTCTCAATTTTAATGTTTTCACTAGGCTTTGGATTTTAATATCTAAATCATATGCTTTCTAAATCATTATAGTCATGCATTTCTTGGTTCCTTTGTGCTTTGCAATGTCTCTACTCCACCCTCTGAGTCTGGCTGGCTCCCTGTGAGTTGCTTTATTTTTCCTGTGTCCATGTTAAAGGGTCCCACTCATTTCCAATCTTTGTATTTGTGGCGATGGATGAGAACTGGACAACTTGATAATATATGGAAACCATTTGGAGTTCTTATTTCCCTCTGGAGGTCTGCTGTTGTGGGTTGTTTATTTCTAAAGTCCAGTTCTAAAGGATCGGTCTTTTCTGAAATAGTCACTAAGTCCTATGTCACTAAATCTTGTGGACTCTGTTCTTATTTGTAAGCCCAACTTCTAGGGGTTGCCCTGATTTCAAAATAGCTTAATTATAAACAGTTTTGCTTAAAAATCACCGATCAGTGAAACCTCTACCCTTTCCCAGTGGACCTGGGTTTGGTTTGACAAATGCATTCTAAGTCCAGGTAGATTTCTAATCCTTAGCTTTCTCTGCCCGCAAAGGCAAGGCCTCACACTCACCCAGTGTAGTGGCTATTCCTGCTTGTCAACCTGACTATATTTGGAATGAACTACAATCCAGAATTGGAAGGCTCACCAGTGACCCTAATCTGGAGGCTGGGAGATAGAAGTTTCTGGTCTGGATCTTGGTATGGAGATCTTGAGACACAGTGGCTATTGATTCCAGAAGATTAAGACAGGGAGATCAAAGTCATCTGGGATTAAAGGTGTGGTGGCACACACCTTTAATCTGGGCTACACCTTCTGCTGGAGACCATATAAGGACATTGGAAGAAGGGAGTCTGGTTCTTGCACTTTTGCTTGCTTGCCGCGTGGAACTAAGCAACTGCTAGATCCTTGGACTTCCATTCACAGCTACTACTGAACCATTGTTGGGAATTGGACTGCAGACTGTAAGTCATCAATAAATTCCTTTGCTATATAGAGACTATCCATAATTTCTGTGACTCTAGAGAACCCTGACTAATACACCCAGGAATGAGAGAATTTTCATATCTAGAACATTATGAAGTCTTGCACCTTACACGCCTGAGATCACATCTGGGATGTGAGGCTGGCCACCAAGGCTCCCTTTGATGACCTTACTTCCTAAACTTTGCACTGTTTATCTTGCTAGTTTATTGTCACAATAATCACCCCAGCTTCAAAGATCTCTGGTTATTTGCCATTAAGGTTGATATTTGTTATGACAATTGTCCAAGGGCTTGGGGCTTTTCCAAGCTCTACCAGATGTCAAGCCATCCTCTATTGTCTCATAATTTGAGGCTACTTATGCTATAGGCTGGCGGTGGAGAAAGGAATTGCTGCAACCTGGGCTAAATAGATCTGTTAGTACACCATGCCTTTGGAAAAGTTGACCGCTCAAAGCCCTAGCCATCCAGATATTAGCATCCATTAATGCTTTATCCCATTCTCACACTACTCCCGAAGAAAAATAAACTTTATATTGATTTCTGCTGCTCTATCCCAGGGCTTGGCACACATTAAAATATCTGAAAAGTATTTTGAGTAAAAAAAAAAAAAGCCTATATTAAGTTATCCAAACAAAGGGTTGACATTTGAATGGACACTAATTTGGGACTTTAAAAAAAATATTTGTCACAGAATTCAGTCCCTTGTAAAAAGACCAGATGGTCATACTATGAACTTTTCCTAATTTAGGGCAGGCACAAGGGTTCACAAATATCAACTGTAAGAAATCTAGGCTTAGGAAGATATTATTAAATTTCCTGGAGCTAAAAGCATTCAGGAATAAAGACAAATGCACACCACCTTAAGGAAAGTATTCAACTTTACAATTATATAATTACGCCGTAATAGCATGAGGGGTGGTTTGTTTTCTCAGAACAAAGGATTTCTGTGCTGCAACAGAGTAACAAGATTAGTAATGTGGACAAAATACTGTTTCAGAAAGTTAAATGTTGAGACCAGAAGTAGCCATACAATTCTTAATCCCTGGAGTTTGTGAATAAGCTACAATTTATGCACACACAGGCACTTGTTGAATTGAATCATGAAGTCACTGTGCCTGGAACTAAGAACACAAAGAAGGTTGTTATCAGATTTGCCTTCAGGGCTTCACAGCCCAGCAAAGGAGACACAAGTGGCTAATCACCAAGAAAAGGCACAAGCCTTAAAAATGAGCTAAAGGTAGATTTAATGGTCTAATACATTAAGTGGGCAGCAGAGAGACCTGGCTCCAGATACACCTGCGTGGGCTCAAGTTTACTCTAGTCAGTCCTCAGCGCTGCAGGGGCAGGGAGTTCTGTTCCTTACAAACATTCTCTTTCAGATCCTTTGTCACAGCAGAACAGACTAATATGCACGCAAATCTCATTACTAAATGCCTTTTTGTTCCATGTAAGGCAGTAGACCCCAACTTTCCTAATGCTGTGACCCTTTAATAAAGTTCCTCAGGTTGGGATGGCTCCCAATCATAAAATTATTTTTGTTGTTAATTTACAACTGTAGTTTTGCTACTGCTTTGAATAGTAGTGAATATCTGATATGCAAGGTATCTGGTATATGCGCCCCACGAAAAGGTCACTTGACCTCCAAAGGGATCATGGCCCACAGGTTGAGAATGACTGGTCTAGGGTCTTACACTCATGAAATGCAGCTGCTACCACTTTCAGGTAACATTGGACTGATACAAATTGTAAATCCTTTTATATTACATCTGTCTGCGATTATATGTTTAAGGTTGGCATTTCAGCAGCATAATGTCAAATCATGCTCTTGGCATATAATAATGGAGCAAGCTGATCTCCACCTCTGTCTTTTAATTGGAGTGTTGACATTATTCACATGTCATGTGTGATTTTAAATACAATTTAGTAGAATATCTAGCACTTGCTATTTTCATTTTTCCTATTGCTTTCCTCCTATTTTCCTTTGCTGCTCTATTTTATATGAATTAAGAACTTATTTTCTGATTCCATTTTATCTCAAAGAAAATTCTATTTAGTATTTTCTCGTGCTCATGTTTCCTATCTGCTTTTAGGCTTACCAATATACGTCTCAAAGTTTTCCTATATCATTTTAAAGTGGCTCTGCAGTATTTCATATTCCAAACATGTACATTTTCCCATTCCTTTCCTCCCTTAAGTCATTTGACACTGGAGTCTGACTAACTGAAAATTGGTATCAAAAATGTTGCTGAACTAGTTGACCCTGAGTCCAGATGTTTTGGAACTAATGGAGGGGAAGAATTCAGAAATGCTCACAGAAGTGCCCTAGAAGAAGCTCAGAATGCTGTAGGAAGAGGTTGATTGTGGGACTCCAAAGATTAGAATGCAGGAGGAATGTAGATAGTGAGGAGTGTACTCACGGGCTTTCAGATATCAATAGTGGCACTATTGGTGAGCACCAGAGGCCATTCAGGTATCTATTTATATCTATTTATATGTAGCATAAGTTTTTAGCTACTCCTCTTTATGTGCCCTGTGGGTCACACTTCCAGCCACCTGTCCAGGATCCACAAATGAAAAACACACACATGAGTTTATTTTTAATATGCCATCTAGCTTAATGGTTGGGCACTTCTAATCCCCTGCTGGCTACTCTAGACTCAGTAGAGGAAGTGGACAGTGGCCACTTACCTGAAATCTCACACAGCTAGTTGACTATCCCCTGCAGTTCCTGTGTCATTCATCCATATCCCACCACTTCATGGTGATTCCTCCTTCTCCCCCCTCCCTGCGTCCTGGCCTGTGTGCAACTCTAAGGGTCCTGCCCCATCTCCCTTTGCTCAGCCATTGGCCACTGGCATCTTTATTGATCGATTAAAAATGAATTGGGGGCAAAAACCTTTAAGGATTGGATGCAGATTCCCTATTGAATCAAAGCTTAGAGCCAATCTCCAGCATTTATGTCCCAAGTCTTTGTGAGTGCTTAAGCTTATATTGATAGATGAATTCATCATGCAAAATAAATTTCAAGGCATGTTGTCAGCTGCTTCGAGCCAGGTGTACAGTGAGAATCTGGAGCAGTATGTACAACAGAAAAGATGGGAAAAGCTTGTGATTGGATCAGAAAAGTGTTTATAATGTTAGAGCCAACTGTTATGGTTTCAATATGAGACGTTCACACAGGTACACGTTTGAACACCTGCATACCATCTGTAAGAGCTGTTTTTGGAAGTTAGGGGCTATTAAAAAGTAAGGCCTCGCTGTCCCTCACCTGCTGTAGCAATGGGTGATCTAGATGGGGCAGTTCTAGAAAATTCACCCTGGTGTTGTGGTTGTAGGAGAGCTGATAGGCTTACCAACTCAGCTACCACCAGGCCCCAATCTAGGGCTTTAAGTTGCCCTATCACAACATCTATAAGTTGCTGGTGCATGTGAAGGGACTGGTCCTGCAGATTCAAAGCTTCAGTGTCTCCATGACACAAGGCCATAACAGGAAATCTGAAAGGAGTCCTGGGGAGGATCCAGTGTTGATAGTGTAGCAGAAGCGAGAGGTCTCAAACCAGACCAATGACTCATTGCAATGAATATTTGCAAGTAAAGATGCATGGGCAAAAAGGTATACACAGTCCAACCCACTACAGCTTCTACAATGAATTGTTTTTCTTTTGGGGGTCTTGCAAGGATGAAAGGCAGATATGAAGGGACAGGAAGATGAATGAGATTGGGGTGCATGATATAAAATTCACAAAACAAAAAAGGAGTAGAGCCTCAATGAGAGAAGTAGAGGATTGGCGATGAGGTCCTTGAGGATTGTGGCTGACCCTATAGCATCCTGAGTTCTCTAGTCAGTGTCATGTCACAAGTTGTTGCCATGCACTCCTGCAGCCATGAACATTGCCTGCCCCCAATGCTACGACTTCTCTTCTAGATTGAAATAAACCTATCTACCCTTAAGTTATTTTGTTAGATATTTGGCAAGAGCAATAAGAAAAGTGGCTAATATTTTAAAGAAGTAATGTTTTCTATAGACAGTGGGGTTATTAAAAAGAATCCACGAACTTTGTATTAAAATAATAGGAAAGTGGCTTTGAGGGCATTTCACAGACTGTCCACAACATATCCATCACAGGCCAAAGGTTTTAATGTAAAAGATTGGAAAGATTTCTTCAGGACATACAGCAAACACTGAAAGCCTTCCTATGTTTGACCATCCAGACATTCAAGAATTACGGCAGCAGTGGGGCCTAGATATCTCTTGACCCAACAAAAGCTGGCCCTCATCCAGATGATGCTGGGTTTTGTTGGCATGCAGAATGCACAAACTACAGGACTAAGTGTAAGTGGCCAGCAATACATGCCAGGATTAAATCTTTTCCAACAACCCCTAAAAGGTTGACATGTGAATATGTGAGACTGGAGCCAAAAATATCACAGACATCACAAGAAATGAGAGATGCTGGGAGCATGGACCACCGCCAAGGAAAGATGAAGGTCAAAGTCAACCTAAGAGGGACTGTGTAGTTTGCATCCAGCAAGGCTGTGGTAAGGGGGGTGGCTCACCCTTTTTCAAGTGCACATCACATCAAGATGTCGCTGGAACCCAGACATGCAGTTATAGATCTTAGTGCTTTCCATGCTAGGGATCAGCCATGCTTGGCTCCTTGCCTCCTTCCAGTGCCCCATTCCTCCCTTTTTAGAGTGAGAACATACTCCTTGTACCCTTATATATCAGAAGTATATAACTGTCATTTTCTTTTTTAAATTTTATTAAGGCTCCCTACTCAGAGTTTGCCTTGAGTCTCAAAAGACTCTGAACTTTACCTTTTGAGCAGCACTAGACTTATTATGCTTTGGGTCTTGTCTGTTTTGCACTATGCGGTGGTCATAGAACACAATGACTTAGATATTGAGCATCACCGTAAATCAGCAGTTTTCAATCCGTGGGTCATGACCACACAGGGGTCACATATCACATAACCTGCATATTAGATATTTGTATTACAATTCATAACAATAGCAAAATTATAGTTACGAAGTAGCAATGGAATAATTTTATGGTTGGGGGTCACCACAACATGAGGAACTTATTAAAGTCACAGCATTAAGAAGGCTGAGAACTACTGCCCTAAAAGCTCGTGTGTAAAAATTGGTTCTCACTGCTGTCTTTAGAGAAGTGCTTGGACTGTGAAGTTCTGATGTAATTGACAGGTTACTCCACTCACGGGTTCATCATTTGATTGCAGTATTGAGAAGTGATGGGAACGTTCAAATGTTGAAGGATGAATGGCACTGGGGCAGCTCCTCTGGGCTGTGACTTGCTCTGTCCTGTGTTCTTCCTTCCATGTCCCCATCACCATAGAGTTTAGCTACCTTGCTCTTCCTCTTTTTTCTGCTATGATGTTCAGACTTGCTGTGGCCCGGAAACAGTAGAGCCCTCTAACCACAGCCTAAAACCTCTGAAGCCAATGTCTGAAAAATCTGTGAAGCCCTTTAGGTTGCTTCTGGCAGGCATTTTACTAATATAAAAGTCTGACAAAGTCATACCATACCTAATTCTTATCTTCCTGCTCACCTGAGAGTGAAGGAATGGTGAGAGCACTCATTGATTGAAAAAAAATGACTTTGGCTTAACAATCTTTCTAAGGTCTTTTATTTTGCAATATATTTTTTCCATTACTTCCACCCATAAATGGACTCTATTTTCCACTCCCTGGAACTGAGCAATTGAATGTGTCCAAGATATTATGAAAAAGTAATGGTTTCAAGTTCCAAGCATAGCCCTAAAGAGGTGTACTCTCACTTGTTTCCTGTCTTAGATTCCCATTCATTCTGAGAGTACTAGCCAGGGCTAGCCCCCTGGAAAATAAGACACAAACGTATCACTGTTGTCTTAGTTTATAGTTAACCCATCACTCTGTGCTAATGAGTGATGATTGACATTCATTCTGGAATGACTGCAGAAGTTGGAGCTAACTCCAATCCAGATTAGCCAGACCCAAAGAAAAACTCTCTATAAGGCCTATGGACTCAAATACCTGTACATTCTTATAGTCTCCAGGCACTGACTTGAAGACAGGTTATGTAGCAGTGAAGACCTGATCAGCTGACACACCCATAGACATCTGACATACAGAGAAGAGCAACAGCAGTTTCTCAAATATGCTGATGTCTTTCTAACAACGTTGTTTCTTATAGTATCAGTGAAAAGCATGTCTTCTGGATTTCCCCCGACCCCATTGTGAAGAAAAAGGTTTCAGATGACAAATCATTGCCACCATTTCAATTTCCCTGAGCCTTTTAATTCCTTCATCAACACTAAGTCAATTGATGTCAGGCATTTCTATTCACAATAGGCTGTACTGACTAGTTTTATATCAACTTGACACAAGCAGTCATTTGGGAAGAGACAACTTCAACTGAGAAAATGTACTCACCAGGTTTGCCCACGGGAAAGCCTGTAGGGCATTGTCTTGATTGGTGATTGGTGGGAGAGGGCCCAGTTCACTGTGTGTGTGTTTGGGGTAGGGGTGTCACCCCTGAGCCGATGGTCATACGCACTATGAGAAGGCATGCTGAGCAAGCCGTTGGGAGGAAATCAGTAAGCCTCAGTCTTTCATGGATTCCCTTGCAGTTTCTGCTTTTCGGTTCCCACCCAACTTGAGATCTTGCACTGACTTCCCTCTGTAAGGATCATGATGTGGAAGTGTAGGCCAAATAAAATCTTTCTTCCCAAGCTGCTTATGGCCATGGGGTTTTATCATAGCAACAAAACTAACTAAAACAATATACTTGGAACCATACTTCAACCAACCAATCAGATAAACGGTTGACACCTTTTTTAACTATTCAAAATACTACATTAAACCAGGAACCTACACACACAGGAGCTAAATAGACAAAATCAGCCTGATTTAGCTTTATCTTCTTTTCACAATTATCCAACATGCTTAAAACCCATTCCCATACATAGTCCTCTGACATATGAATTATAACATTCATTAAATTTATTGTTTGTGTGTTGCATCTTCTCATGGATCACATCAAATAACTTTTGCAAATTGATATATTGTGCCACATTGAGGAAACTGTTAGTCATTTCCAGTTTTCTGGTAGAATTTTTGGGATCTTTTATGGATAATAACGTGTCATGAATAAATAAGGAGATTTTGACTTCTTTTTTCCCTATTTGTAGCCCTTGAAGCTCCTCTTGCCTTATTGCTACAGCTAGCACTACAAGGATGATATTGAAAGAGTGAGGATAGTGGACATCCATCTCATTCCTTACCTGTGGCATTACTTCAAGTGTTTGTGCATTTAGAGTGATGTTGCCTGGGAGTGTCTTATATATAGCTTTTATTGTATTGAGATATGTTCCCTCTGGTCCCACATTATCCAAGATGTTCTGCATAAAGATATGTTAGATTTCACCACAAGATTTTCTGTATCCATTGAGGTGATCATGTGAAATTTTTGTCTTTCAACTCATTTATTTGATTTATTACATTTATTGACTTGGGTATGTTGAACCATCTCTGCATTTCCAGGATGAATTTAAATTGGTTATGGTGGAAAATCTTTTTGATGTATGCCTGTATTTTGTTTGCAAGAATTTTATTGAGGCTTTTTGTATTTATGTCCATCAGAGATATTGCCCTTAGTTTTCTCCTTTTTATATTTTACTTTATATGGTTTTAATATTAGAATGATACTGGCTTCATTGAAGGAGTTTAGAAGCGCTCCTTCTGTTTCTATGTTTTTGAAGAGCTTCAGAAGATTGGCTGTAGATTTTCTTTGAATGTCTGGTAGAATTCTGCTGTGAATCCATCTGGTCCTGGATATCTTTTTCTTGGAAGGATTTTTATTACTGCTCAAATCTCCATATTTATTATGTGTCTGTTTAGGTTGCTGGTCTCTTCTTGCTTTAATTTTGGTGGTGCAGCTGAATCTAGAAATCCATCTTTTTCATTTAGATTTTCTAGCTTAAGGCAGCACTGTCATGTCCTTCATGGTACCAGTGATGAACCTGACTTGGGTGGCAAGAGTGTGAAGAAAGAGAGCTGGGGTTAGTGATCTTTTGGATTCTCTAACAGAGAAATATTAGCAACCCAGAATCTCATTGTGTTTATTATAGAGAGTTGAATAGTTTATTATGTGCAACTGAACAAGGAAGTTGGGTTGTTATATTCCAATAAGAAAGGAGACAAAGTCCATGATATACATTGAATCAAGGAGACACGGTTAGCTAATCTTGCTAAGAGCAGATTACTCTCTTTAGGAGAGTAGTCTTTAGATGATGAATATCTAGGAAGAGAAAGCTATGGTGGACATTTTCTACATACACTATCAACATCCACATGCATGAACTTGAGAAAGACTTTGCTATTTCTTTCTGAGCCCCACCCTGGAGAACTTTGCCATTTCCCTGTAGGTCTGGGGACCCTAATGTTGCCTTGCTTATTGTATAAAATGTTTAATACATATATATATATTAAAACTGGAAATAATATGGCATCAGTGTTTCCTTAACCAGATAGTTCCCAAAACCCACACAGAGGCTTTTAATGTCTCAGAGCTTAGGCCTTAGTTGGGCACACTCCCAACTAGCTCATCTAAGTTAACCCAACCACCTAGCCCCATCCAGCCACATAGCTAGCTATTCCTTCCACGCCTGTAGTCATGTCAATCTCTGCTTATGTCTACTGACAAAAGGGCCTTTCTCTTATTTTCAGAGTTCTTCACTCCCTCCAGGAAGTCCCACCTTCCTCTCTTTACTGCCCAATCACAGACCTTGGCCTTTAATTGACCTATTAACTAGGAGAGCAAGATTCGCACAACAAAAGCTGGTGTATAGCCAGGCATGGTGGCGCATGCCTTTAATCCCTGCACTCGGGAGGCAGAGGCAGGTGGATTTCTGAGTTCTAGGCCAGCCTGGTCTACAAAGTGAGTTCCAGGACAGCCAGGGCTATACAGAGAAACCCTGTCTCGAAAAACCAAAAAAAAAAAAAAAAAGTTGTACAAAAGCTGGTGTATGTGAGAATTTACTCTTCTTGGGGCAACCAGATCATGGAGTACAGAACTTATTTAAATATATAACAGCACTAGGCCAACCTAACAACTTATGTCAACAGAATATATTTACTCGGGACTTCATTCACCCAAGATTTAGTCTACTTCCTAGAAAGAACGTGTTTTAAAAGTATTTCTTTATACTATTCTGGATTTCTTTAGAGTCTGTTTTAATGTCCCCTGTTCATTTCTGATTCTGTTAATCTGGGTCTTTTTTTTTTTTTCTCTTTTGTTTGCATGGGCCAATGGTCTATGGATCTTATGTATCTTATCAAGGAACTTGCTCTTAGACTCATTGACTCTTTGTATTATTTTCTTTATTTTCATTCCATTAATATAGTCTCTGATTTTCATTATTTCTTTCCACATAGTGGATTTGGGTTTGGTTTGTTCTTGTTTGTCCAAATTTTTAAGTGTCATTATTAAGTCATTTGTGCTCTGACTTTTTAATTTAGGCACTTAGAGCTATAAATTTTGCTTATAAGACTACTTTGAATGTGTTTTGGGGTGTTTTTTGTGTTTTATTTTCATATAATTTCAGGAAAATTTTTCTTTCTTTCTTGATTTCTTCTTTGACACATTCATCATTCAGCTACGAGCTGTTTAACCTCCATAACTTTTAATACTTACTAGAGATTTGTATGCTCTCAACTGTAAGTCTTATTGCACCATGATAAGATAGGTCATGTGATGGTTTGTATATTCTTGTACCAGGGAGTGGCACCATTTGGAGGTGTGGCCTTGTTGGAATAGGTGTGACCTGGTTGGAGTAGGTGTGTCACTTTGGGTGTGGGCAAAAGATCCTCACCCTAGTTGCCTGGAAGTCAGTCTTCCAGTAGCAGCCTTTGGATGAAGATGTAGAACTCTCAGCTCCTCCTGCANTATGCCTGCCTGGATGCTGCCATGCTCCCACCTTGATGGTAATGGACTGAACCTCTGAATCTGTAAGCCAGCCCCAATTAAATGTTTTGTTTTTTTAAATAAGACTTGCCTTGGTCATGGTGTCTGTTCACAGCAGTAAAACCCTAACTAATACAAGTCATATGGAATTATTTCAATCTTTGTGAATTTGTTAATATTTATTTTGCCCTGACGGGCATGGTGGTGCTTGCCTTTAATCCCAGCACTTGGGAGGCAAAGGCAGGTGAATTTCTGAGCTTGATCCCAGCCTGGTCTACAGAGTGAGTTCCAGGACAGCCAGGGTTACACAGAGAAACCCTGTCTCAAAAAACAAAAAAACAAAAAACAAACAAACAAAAAAGATTTATTTTGCTACCCAGGATGAGGTTTATTTTAGAGAAACTTCCGTGGACTTCAGAGTAGAATGTATTTTCTTTGGTTTGGGGGTAGAATATCCAATAGATAGCCATTATGTCCATTTGATGTGTGGTGTCAATTAATTCTGAATTTTTTTACTTAATTTTTGTCCAAATGATCTGCCTACTGGATAAAATGAACAAAATGCTGGTGGGGACACCTGAGTAAGCTACCAGCATGCCACAATTTAAAAATGTCAATGTTAAATATTTAGGATTTTGTTCAAGTCTGTTGTTAACTCTTTGGTGCTTTCAAATCTTAAAATCAGGAAATTCTAGGTCATAATAAGCAACAGAGAGAAGAGAATGAAGGTTGGAGACAGGAGCTAGAAAAGATGCTAGAACAAAGGATGCAACAGCTATCAGAGCAGACTGGGAGGCAGACCAAAAATAAGGAAGATTGGAAGCAAGGCTTGGAAGAGAACCTTTTAAAATTAATCAACCAGAATAAAATAGACAGCAGAATAACATAATTACAATATAAAAATTGAATTATAGAAGCAGAACCTTGAACAGAGAATACAGGAATTTATGAAACAGAAGGAGCAACAAAAGGAGAGATAGGAAGCATGGGCACAGACCTTAGGAGAGGAACTTAAGGTATCAATTAGGAAAAATACTCAGAGACAGAAGGTAAAATTAGAGAAAGCCAANCAAAGCTTGTTAGAAAACAAATTTTAGTTTATCTAGTTAGTATACAACAAAGACCACCAGATGATGACCATCTACAGAGTTATCAGGAAGTTGAATGGCAACCATAGATATGCCAGAACTGAAAAAATTTAAGGAACATGTCATTAATTTTGAAATGCATACACCACTTTTAAAACAAATCCTGACCTCTTGGGCTATTAAAAATAGAATGATACTCCAATACTGGAAGGATATGGCAAAAGCAATATTGACTTCCACTATGGTAAGGAGTATATCAGCAAGAAATACACTAATCAAATCCTTAACTTTTAAAAAAATGTGTTTGCTGAATGCAAAGAAGTAATCAGATCATTGAAAGCAAGGTCAGCATCAACAGATGAGTGAATTAGATATAAAATTGATGTTGGACCTCGTTTGCCTGAAATGGCCTTAATAGGAGAAGCTGCCACTAGCAGCCTTAAGATGACCCAAAATTTCAAATGTCTTAATTGTGGTAAGCAGAGTTATCTCAGAATAAACTGCAGGGAAAACCAAATTGATCCTAAAATGGAGCCTATGCCTTCTGGAAAATGATAAAAGATATGAAAAATGTTGGCATTGAACTAGGTAATGTAGATCAACAACAGACAAATGGGGCAATGCTTGGCAATAAAAACCAAACCAAAACAAAACAAAACAAAAACCTCCCTGCAGTGGGTGGAGGTGGGCTCTTGCAGGCCCCAATGCCAGGCAGGGAGAGTTCTCATCCTCAAGACAATTAAACACCACCACTCTGAAAACAGGTTGTGAGACAGATAAGAAGGCTTAGACAAATTCTATAGACAACTTAAAAAAAAAAAAACCTAGAAGGGGACCAAAACCAAATATTTTGGCAAACTTCTGTAGAGGACCAAAGGCCCAAGCTAAGAGTACTAGTAAACAATATTGAAATTGGAGTAGTGGTTGACACTGGAGAAGATATCACCATTATCTCACCAAAATCTTGGCCTGCAGGTTGGCCACTTCAAGAGGTAGACATCCAATTTCAAGAAGTTGGGACTTTATCCCAAATAAACCAAAGTACCACATGTCTTAGATGTACAGGGTCAGGAAAATTAAGACCATACATGACTGGTATAGTCATAAATTTATGGGAAAGAGCATTGTTACAACAATGGAAAACGCAAATTAATATCCCCTCAGTTTTAAAAGCTGGCCACAAAACCAGTTAGGCTCCTTTAAAAAAATTAAATTAATTAAGAAACGTGATCAAGGACAACTACAGACTTTCCAGACTGTCCATAAACAAGAAACAGCAGGGGATGACAATTTAGCTTTACATCAAGGAATTACTGCTGATAAAATACCAATAGCCTTACCTCTAAGATGGTTGACTGACCAACCCATTTTGATTGATCAATGGTCTATGAAAAAAGAAAAAACTACAGATGCTAGTCAAGGAGTTGCTGGATGTTCAGCATACAGAGGAGTCTATAAGCCATTGGAATTCTCTGATATTTGTCATTAAAAAAACAGTCTGGCAAATGGATGATATTGACAGATCTCATAGCAATTAATAAGATTATTCACCCAATGGGTTATTTGCAGCCTGGAATCCCATTGCCTTCCTTGTTGCCTAAGAAATGGCCTATCATAATGATTGATCTAAAATATTGGGGTTTGGTTTTTGGTTGTTTTGTTTTGTTTTGTTTTGTTTGTTGTTTGTTTGTTGTTTGTTTTGTTTTATAATTCCTATACATGAACATAATAAGGAAAGGTTTGTTTTCTCAATACCTACCCTCAATAGAAGTTGTTCAATAAAAATATATCATTGGAAACTCCTGCCACAGGAATGAAAAGTAGCCCTACCTTGTATAAATATTTTATACAATAAACATTAGAGATGATTCTTAAACAGTTTCCTCAATCCATTATTAATCATTATATGGATAATACCATATTGGCTGATTCAGATATAAATATCCTGGAAAGAGTGTTTGATGAAATAAGAAAAACCTTGCCTTGCTGGGGATTGTAAATCACCCCTGAAAAAAAATACAAAGAGAGAATTATATTAATTATCTAGGATATAGAATAAGCCTACAAAAGATTAGGCCACAAAAAGTGTAAATCAGATTAAGGACTCTTAATGAATTTCAGAAGTTACAGGAAGATATTAATTGGCTGTGGCTGTGATTAGCTTGGCTACTAAAGAATGTGGCAATTTATTTCAAGCCTTACAAGATGATAAATATTTAAATAACCCTAGGAAATTATCCACTGAGCCTGAGAGTTAGCTCTGATAGAAAAGAAACTACAGGATACGCATCTAGATCATATTTACCTAAAGATGATTAAGATGTTAATTGTCTTGCCTTCTCATCATTCCCTTACTGGAGTTCTTATGCAGCAGGAAGATTATATCTTGGAATGGATATTTTTAGCACATAAACAGAGTAAGAAACTAAAATCCTACATTTAGAAAGTCTCTGAATTGATACTAAAAGGGAAAATCAGACTTCGACAATTGTGGCACTTTTTACTAATGCAGAAATTGCTTCATTATGGACACAAAATGAGCATTGGCAGAGAGCATGCAGTAATTTCTTGGGAGAGATTAACAATAAATACCCTAAAAGCAAACAACTTCAGTTCATAAAAAGAACTAATTGGATTCTCCCTCATATAATAAAAACTCCAACTTCTGGAGCCCCTACATTTTACACTGATGCTAATAAAACAGGAAAGGCAGGATATAAATCAGATGTAAATAAGATGGCTGATAGTCTCTAAATCAGTTCCAAAATCTGAATTATTTGCAATACTTATGATGTTATCAGATTTTCAAGAGTCTCTTAATATAGTGACTGACTCTCACTATGCAGAAATGGTTGCTTTACACATAGAGACTGCCGGATTTATTCAGGATGACTCTGAATTGACTTCACCATTTTAAGCTACAACAAATGATCAGGAATAGGAGTTATCTGTTGTATATAACACACATAAGATCCTATACAAGTCTGCCAGAACTTCTGGCACAAGATAATAATAAAATTAACCAGCTATTAATAGGAAGTGTACTAGAGGCTTTAAAATTCCATTTAAAAAAACCCACCATGTTAACAGCAAAGATTTAAAGAAAGAATTCACTATCACTTGGCAACAAGCCAAGGAAACTATAAGGCAATGTTCTACTTGTTCATTATTATAACCAAACTCCATTACCTATAGGAATAACCCTAAAGTTACCCAAATAAGTGAAATTTGGCAAATGGATGTATTCCATTTTACAGAGTTTGATAAACTGAAATATGTGCATCATACGACAGACACACTGTCAGGATTATAATGGACAACTGCCTTATCTTGAGAAAAGGCTGATTCTTGTAAATATACATTTGTTAGAAGTTATGTCTATTATGGGAATACTCATAGAAATTAAAATGGACAATGGTCTGGCATATATCTCTAATAAGATAAAGCAATTTTTACATATTATAATATAAAACATGTTACAAGCATATCACATAATCCTACAGGACAAGCAATGTAGAGAGATCGAATTGTACACTAAAAGAGATAAGTAACAGACAAAAGGCCCCCAGAGATGGACTACATAGTGCTTTATTAACTTTAGATTTTTAAATGCTAATGAACCAAAAACTACACCAAAAGACTATGGATAATGCAAAAAACTGCTGAACTAAGCCAACCTATTTGTTTTAAGAATGTTCTAACATCAGATCGGAAAACAGGAAATGTATTACACTGGAGGAGAGGTTCTGCCTACATTTCTACAAGAAAAGAAAAGCTATGTATTCCTTCCAAGTTTATAAAAATCAGATATGACAAAGGGAGACCCCTGAAGAACTTGACTACAGATAAAAAGACAGAAATTGACATGATCAACAATGTAGGTGATATATATGCAGTGATATACATGCCTCTGTACACAGAGACAGCTCTGGGACTGGATGGGATCAATATGTTTATATACAGTCAATAACAATTTTTGGGTTCAAAAGTCTCATGTCTTATTACTACATACCATCCTTTAAGATGCCATGGATGGAAGTTTATATTGTAGTTTGATTGTGTGATCAAACTAACCTCTAAAGAAAGGCAGTTTTATTTCTTTATTAATCTTCCTTAACTGATCTTTGCACATTCCATATGAATGTCTTTGCGGAGTTATATGTTGCTTGTAAGGTTTGCATAATGAAAGAGGAGAGAGACAGCTCTGACAAGATTCACACTTTGGGATGCTGAGATTCTAAGACCTTCCATTACAGTTCCCTGCAACTACATTGAAGCTATTTCCTCTAGAGACTTGCTTCCAGGACATTTCCAGAACAGCTAGATCACCCATCCAACCTTTCAGATTGCTACAGTCAGACCTTCAGCTAACCCATGAACTTTCTCAGGACATAAAGACTGGACAGCAAATGATGCCAGCTAGCCCTCCTTTGACAAAACCAATTTTCCCATTTCCCTTTGGACCCCCAGAAGGGAATCCTTTGCCCTGATTCAGCAAGAAGCAAGCAAAAAAAAGATCATTGTCCCAGTCCCTTAGATTGGGGTTAATGTTAGTTTATGAATTATGGATATGTTGTCATTTGAAAGGATAGTTTGCAAATGTTGTAGCCTTGGACAAGGAGGAAACTAGAGAGCCCAGGGTCAGGGATTTCTACCTTCCTTTTCTTCTCTATCCTTCTTTCTTAGGTAAAGCAAAAGTGGGTGGAAAAGAAAAGAGGGGTTATAGTAATATCATAGAAATTAGAGAAATAGACAAATAGGAATAGGTTTTCAAATTTACTCTTAAAACATTGTTTAGCCATGATCTTACATTGGTAGAAATCTTTATAACTGATGCAAATTGAAGCTATAATTTTTACATTGGTACAGAATTTATAAATTGATTCAGATTTAAGACTTTCATTGGTATAAATTTCTTATATTAATACAAAAATTGAAATTAATATCATTGCTCTTTGATAGGCATTGTGCCTATGCATCTCATTTAAGAATATAAGGCTTTTACAAGTCCTTGTAGTAACAGCCATTACAAGCTGTTTAGGATGCTTAAGTAAAGAAAGTTAAGGGCCAAGTAATAAACTTATGGTTATATTAGATTCTGCTCTAATTATATTAAGGTGCTTCTACAATTTCAAATAGAAGTAGCTATTTGAATATTTGAGTAGTCAAGGCTTAAAAATTCAAATATACTTTATAGAGGCAGATACTCTTCAAAATACTAGAAATCCACAGAATCTGACATTTATTTATTTCATTATTATTAGAAATTTTGACTAGAGATGTGTTTGTTCTTGACAATATCCCCTTCACAGTTTAAAGAAGAAATTGAGCACCACAACCTCCATATGGAGTTGCTCCTGTTACGATAAGGTAGCCACTGGACAAAAATTTCCCCATTTATCTACAGACAAAAACACTGTCCAGTAGTGGACACACAATGTGGGATAGTTGTCAGCTTGACTCTTCCAAAACAGAGTAAACTAGTTCTTCATAGTTCCTGGTTCATTTGAGGTCTGTCAGATGATCCTGGACCAAAAGGCTGGAGAATGATGCTCCGACATTTTGAGGAATGAGGGACTGTCCAAGCAGTCAGCAGTATAAAAATTGGTTAAATTTTGTGTCTTAGTCAGGGTTTCTATTCCTGCATAAACATCATGACCAAGAAGAAAATTGGGGAGGAAAAGGTTTATTCAGCTTTCACTTCCACACTGCTGTTCATCACCAAAGGAAGTCAGGACTAGAACTCAAGCAGGTCAGGAAGCAGGAGCTGATGCAGAGGTCATGGAGGGTTGTTTCTTACTGGCTTGCTTCCCATGACTTGCTCAGCTTGCATTCTTATAGAACCCAAGACTACCAGCCCAGAGATGGTACCACCCACAAAGGACCCTCCTCACTTGATCACTAATTGAGAAAATGACCCTCAGCTTCCCCAACTGAAGCTCCTTTCTCTGTGATAACTCCAGCTCCTGTCAAGTTGACACACACAACCAGCCAGTACATTTTGGAAGCTATGTTTTGTGCTTCCTATATTTTCGGGTAATAATTGATTCATTCTCATATTTCTAACAGGGTTGAAGACTAATTATAGTCTCATAATAAAACTCGAGTTGTTTAGTATTAAGAAAGATGGTATAGACTTGAAAGGATGGTTTTCAGATGGTGATAAAAGCTGAAATAAGAACATAAGTCAGGTATGGAATTGTAAGTTCCTTGAGTTAGGATAAATAGTAGAGTACTTTATCTAAATTGACAATATGATAGACTGGGTGTTAAGTGTATATTATATTTTATAATTTACATAATTGTGAGGGTTGTGATCAATTTATATATGTGAGGAAAAATAGTCTCTTAATTGGACAAAAGGGGGAGATTTTTGTGGGTTTCCCCGGTACTGTTTGTATTTTTATGTTAATTCTGCTTCCTCAAGACAGGTTGCCCTCAATGAGGAGTAGATAACATATTCAGGTCCTCTCACTGAACCTTCTCCCCATTCTAACTGGACAAATAAGGCTAGAGCCTATGATTGGGCAGCAGAAAGTAAAGGTGGGAGTGGAAGTCTCAAATGGAAGAGGACGGAAAAAGAGAGGATGGAGGAGGAAGAGATGGAAGCCAATATAGAGCAGAACCACTTGGCCAGGAAAACTGCAAATAGCAAAGGATCTCACAGCTGGAGAATATGTGGTGATAGTTATAGATCTGCCTAATCTAGGCATATAGTTTTTAAATATAATAACTGGATTGTGTGTTTTTATATGGGCTTATTGGGGTACAACAAGAGGAAAAGGAGGAAAAGGAAGAAGAGGAGAAGTAAGAGGAAGAAGAATAGGAAGAGAAGGAGAAAAGGAGGAAGAGAGCAAGGGGAGAGGATATTTACAGTAAAAACTACAGACAAGGACTTGATTTTAAGATACTATTGCTGTAGGCACTACATAATTGCATCATAAGGCAGAGAGAAATCAAGCTGATACTGGTCTAGAAGTTTCATCCCTACCTTTCAGCTTTCATAGTGCCAAAGATGCTATACAGGCTATGGGGAGATAAAAATAATCAATATTGTCATAGTTAGGATGCTTCTGCTGTGAACAGACATCATGACCAGAGAAACTCTTACAAAGGACAACATTTAGTTGGATCTGACTTACAGGTTCAGAGGTTCAGTCCATTATCATCAAGGTCAGAGAATGGCAGTGTCCAGACAGGCATGGCACTGAAGGAGCTGAGAAGTATACATCTTCATCTAAAGGAAGGCAAGGAGTAGACTGACTCTTCTACAATGGGTGGAGCTTCAAAGCCCACAGTGACACGCCTCCTCCAACAATACCACACCTCCTAACAGTCTTACTCCCTAAGGGCCAAGCATATTCAAACCACCACAAATACTTTTACCCAGCTTTGAGACTGGAAAAATATGCCCACTGATGCAATGGTGGTATAGATGTAATGTAGTCAACCACTTCTTAGGTTGATTTAAGGTCTACTACCCAGGATGGAATTTGTGCCTGGTACTGTAAATCTAGCCAAGGATCCATATCTAGGAAGTTCATAGTTCCTCAGTTATAACTACTATTGATGATTTTTTGCTAATTCACATAATATCAAACTGACTTTTAAGTACTTATTTGCACACCCATGGCTTAGTGCAGCTTTCAGCCTTCAATAGAGAATTTTTTTTCCAGTGGATTCTAACTAAAACAGAGGCCGATAGCTAATCAAAATAGGAGGGTAACTTTGAAGTGCTCATCCCTAAATAGAATATTTATATTGAACCTCCTCTCCATATAGCTCAGGAAGCAGGCAGAAATATCCTAACAGCCATCAGTTGAAAAGAACTGTTGTGAAGCAGAGGACAAAACCATTTCACTCATGACTCAAATTAGATGTAACTAACTGCACAAGACCTGCAGAAAATCAAACCAGTTACAATTCCAACATAGATGGTTGCAAGTCTCATGAAGCCCCCCCATCCCTAGTTTACTATCTTTGGCAACTAAAAGCTGCTAGGATAGATAGAGTCCACTTTCTTCGGGAGCATGGCCCCTATTGAGTTGCCTGTGTCCCAGTGGAGAGCCTTAAATTCATACACATTAGTACAGCAATGATTTGACTAAGTATTTTTCAGTCTCCAGGTATTCATGTAGTTTCTCTTGATGTAGGTTCTAGTTTTATTCTGTTATGTTAAGATACATGAAATAATTCCAATTCCTTTGTATTTGTTAGGACGTGCTCTGTGGTCTAGTTTAAAGATGGTCCCTTAGGCAAGTATGTGTAGTTCATATTCATTGGCTAGAATAATCTGTAGGTGTCTGTTAAGTCATTTTTATTTCTGGTAAAATTTACTCTAAAGTTTCTATATTGGTTTTCAGTTTGGGTAACTAAAGATGAGCACATAACTTAAAGTGGCTATTCTTGTATAAAACCAAATGTGATCTTTCATGACCATAGTTTATAACCAAGTTTATCTAAACAGGAAAGAGTTCTGTCTTATATAAAAGGACACAAATGAAACAGGAAAGAATTGGTTACCCTCCTAACATTTATACCACTATTGCACTGGAGGAAATCAACAGTTCATCATGGATGAGGGGAGTGTTGAAGAGGACCTATATTTCCTATACTTATAACTGAAAATTATCATTTCTTAGGGGAGAGTTGTCACTTTCTTCGGTGGTGCAACCACAAAAATATATACTAATGAAAAGGAAAACGTAGAAGATAGACAGGAAAAAAAATCAATCACTTATCTTGCTTGAACTAAAGGAACATAACTAAAGGCAAATAAATTTATGAAAAACAGATCAGCTCTTTAAGCTTTTACCTTTCTTACTCTCTAGCCCTCTTTCTCTCTTTCCCTTACCCCCTCTCTCCACAGGTCCATGGCTGGTCTCTCTCTTTCTACCTTCTCTCCTTTCTCCCTGCCTTTCTACAATAAAGCTCCAAAACCTTAAAAAAAAGAGAGAGAAGAGAAGAGAAGAGAAGAGAAGAGAAGAGAAGAGAAGAGAAGAGAAGAGAAGAGAAGAGAAGAGAAGAGAAGAGAAGAGAAGGAAAGAAAAGAAAAGAAGAGAAGAGAAAGAAAACAGATCATTTAAAAAATTTAACTATTAAGTTCCAGGCCAGCCTGCTCTGCATAGCAAACTTAAAGACAGCCAAGGCTCCATAGAGAAACACTATCTCAAAAAATTAACTAAGTAAAAAAATTAATAATAGCAAAATATCATCATTTTCAACTACTCTTTTTATAAAGGAAATATACAAGGTTCACCAGTGATGCTCAGTTATCACAAAGATCTACCAGGTACTTCATATTCAGGAGATTATGTTGAAAAATTGCTTCCACAATACTGAATTTGAATATGAAATACTCTCTTAGCCACTTTATAAGGAATACAGAAATGAGACAAAAGAAACACAAGAGGAATAATCTAGTTTTTTATCAAATAAATTAGAAAAATAAGAAGAGAGAGGAGGAGGAAGGAAAGAGGAGAGGTAACTTAACACTTATGGAAACTGAGTATCAACCAATAGCACCAGGTGCGAGGCCCTGTCCCTGACCTGTTTGTATATAAAGGGCCCTGAGATGTCTGAAATTACATTAGAACAATTCAAGGATGGAGAAGTGGTACTATGATTGTTTGTATATATGTTACTGGATCAAAATGAATGACCCATTGAGAAGATTGGCTCAGCTCTTCTATGAATACATGGACATGGTGTAAGAAGACTTTAGACAGATCATACATACATACATACATATATACATACATAATATATACAGGAATATTTGGATACATATTGTATTTTTCCATAAAAGTGAATGAATATAAATTGTGGGTAGCCCATTTCTGTTTATACTGTACTCTAGGATTCTTCTATGGATGGGGCTTGGGTGTTATTCAGTTCCTTATGTAGAGTCATTAGGAAAAGTAAACATACAGGCAAATGTGGTTACAGCTCTATGCTCACTTGTAGTAAAAATTATGACCACTTGTGCAATAGTTTTCTAAGCCTAATGAGTGCCACAGGCAGTTATAATAATTACAAAAATGAAGTGCAAGGTTGTCCTCTTGAAGTGTGGCCTTTTGGTTGCCTTATGAAACCACAGAAGAGTTGGCTTGTGAAATGTCACTGAGGCCTCCCTGGGCCTATCTCTTCAGATCTCAAACTGTATTTTCCTGTTTTCAAAATGTCATGTTTTGCTTTAATTAACTTTCACTTTATATTTCTCAGTTTTATTTTTTAGTGCTCATTGTTCCTCTTGAGATCTATTTTATTTTCTTCTTCCCATTATTTTCATGTAATTCTACCTAAGCATCTCTGTATCAATAACAAATAATACTGAGGAGAGTCTTAGAACATCCAGTCAATGGAGATATGAGTACTGTTGTGAATGTAAATAAAACATTGGGCACCTTAAGCATGTTGTCTGAGCTACATGTGGTGATGCAAATCTTTGATCCAAGCACTTAGGAGACAAAAATAGGGGGAGTGTCACACGTGATTCAGCACCCACCATACCACCAGGCATCTGGTCTGTGACAGAAGTGCCTTGCATCACTTTATTGACAAACAAACTGTCAAAAGTAGTAATGCAGGATGAATTTGGAAGACTGGAAAGATGAAAGCAATTGGAGCTGAATGTAACTGGTCTCATTAGAAAAAAAAATGTGATCTCTCTTCTTCTAGAATTTTGGGACAAGCAAAATGGGAAAACTGTTCGGATCTCCAGCATGAAATTTCCTTTGCAAGAGAAAAATGCTTGAGAAGAAAAAAAAAATCTCTAAGGCCTTTTGGACAATAAAACACACTAGAGTATACTAAAAGGAACAATCAATGAAGTTGTAAATGTTTTCCCTAAGAAGAACATTGTTTCAAGACAGCCAGAGAGTGCCTTTTTACATAAAATGGAGTATGGGGTCAGGAGTGATTGATTCTGTAGAAAAGGACAGTTCTGTTGACGTCAAATAAATAAATCTCTGTTTCAGCAAAATTATTAGCAAATACAGTTTCACAGGCAAATGTGCTTCAGCAGGAAGAATTTGTGACAAAATGGAAGGAGTTCTAACCTCAGAGGCAAAAGCACGGCCAGGACAGAAGAGATGGGCAAAAGAAAGCAGCAGAGGAAGGGATCAGACTTGCACCCAACCTCCTCCATCATGCCACCTGCACCCCTGCACTGAGATGTAGTATTGTTTCTTCTAAATGTGTGCAACATCGTGCCAATGAAAATAATACAAAATAAGCAACATGCAGCAAAGGCCAAGCTGAAAATCCTTTGTGGACAAATCACAGAGGTCCCTGAAAACTGAAAGGAGTATTTCTATCTCTGAAAGATGTGGAAGGTGTATCTTTCCTTGTTTGCAAATTGTCAGCAACTGTTGTGAGAGTGATGACTTAGTCGCCTTCCTCATTACTGTTACAACATACCTGACAACTATGACCCTAGGAAGGGTGAGATTGTTTGGGCTGATAACTAATGGACATGGTCCGCTGTGGTGAAATGGGCTTAAAGAACAGCAGGAGCCTGTGGCCATGGTCATGTTCTATCCATAGTCACAGGACAGCGAGCAGGGACTGCTGGAGCTCAGCCCCCTTCAGCTTTTTCAGGCAGACTGGGACCACACTCACAAAATGATGCCACCCACCTCAGTTAACCTAATCCAGAAAATTTCTCAAAGTCATGCTCACAGATTGCCAAATGATTCTAGAGCCTACCAAGTGGACAGTCAGTATTAACCATCACAGGTAGTAAATGTCATTGCTATTATTATTTATCGTGTGAAACTTTTATGGTATCAAAAACTTAGAATGGATTTAATTTGTTTATTTTCTTTTATTGAATGGCTATATTATTGTGGAGGTTGTTTTCCTCTGCCTGAAGTATATGGGCACCTCATGTTAGTTTGTAACATGAACAAACCATGCAGAACAGCTTTTATTGAGGTTTTATTTTCCAGACTCTGGAACTCTTAATACAAGTTTACCACAGAATTAATTTGCTATTTATTATTTAGCCACTTAATACAAAAAAAGCATATAAAAGAAGTGCTACAAAAAGACAGAGCTGTGTTTTATATTTGTATACTAGCTTTTTCTATTATCCATAGTGGGTACATCTACAGGAGTGCATGCCAGCATGTAATACAGAAAAACTTTTACTATATTGTCTATATCCCCATTTAAAAAGTGAATTATCTCTGGGAAAAAACATATATCACATAGTTGTTGTCACAAAGCATTATGGAAAGAAATTGTGTAAGAAACATTCATGCCTGGCAAGTGGTAAGTTCTAAATGTTAATAATTAGTGTAGCTACTTTGTTAAAATAATAATATTAAAATAATTAAATTAGTTCTTAATTTAATTTAATTAATTTAGTTCTTGTTAAGAACTAAAAAGAGACATGCCTGGCACCAGGAATCCAGCAGGTGAGTCACCCCACAAAAAGAATCAGCTGATGGCTGCTCTGGCTCCCTGTCCCTCAGGCCACAATAACACCTGCAGAGATTTGATTGGTTTCCTCTCTATCTAGTGCTCCAGGAAGCCAGAGCATCCTTCCCAAATCCTATAGAACAAGAACAGTGCTTGCTCACTAGTATTCAGTATGCCCCAAGCATGTCAGAATAAAACTGGGAGATCTTGGCATGGCCATGGAGCCATGTGTGAGTGGCACCTCTGTCTGTCCATACTGCCCATCCTCTGATTTTCCTTTCTCTGCAGACAGATGCGCATCAGACAATCTAATATGCACAGTCCAGCTTCACAGGGATTTGTGAAGAACTGTGAACTCCTTTCCCTGGTTCCAGTCAGGGCCTTTCCAATCCATAATTGCACATGAGTAGTATATTAAAATGTCTATCACTTCAAGTGTGGTGCATCACTTTCTGAAGCCAGATCTGCTGGAGTAGGACTACAAAGATGAAAGATGATGTCATCAACTTCTGTCCTCAGAAAATGTTCCAGCCGTAGAATTAACCTGGGTTTTGTTGTCCTTGTTGGTGTTGACATAGCTCCATAAGCATCCTCAAAACTGGATGTTGAGGGTCCCAAGGATAGCACCACTAGGAGAGACCTAGTGAGGGTGATGCCAGGACAAGGGACTCAGCACATCCTCTTTGTTCCACTAAATTATAATGGAAGTGACTTTGAGCCATCATTTGTTTCAGTCATGGTAGGCTTCAATCTAGGCTCCCTCTAATCTTGGATTGAGCATCCAATATGAATTGACATTACGAAAGACAGTCTGTAGAAACTGAGGCAAGAAAAAAACAATCTTTCCGTAAGCCAGTGAAGTCTGAAAAATTATGAAGGAGTGACACATGCCAATAATTTTTAGATAATATGTTATAAATAGCATTATGTGTGTATAATAGAAAAATAAGCTGTTTCCATTGACTGTACACTCAACACTGGACACTTGGTTAGAAAAAAAAAAAAAAGAGTATGTCATTTTGTCCACACCAAACAATTTTGTGACAATGGCTTTTATAATTCAGTTCATTTCTGTTCCTAATGGGAGGTACAGATTATGGAGGTTAGGAAAATAATCCTACAGGATCACCTCCAGGTTGTGTGCCAGCAAGAGTCCCAGGCTGTGCCTCCAAGTCATATGCCAACCACAGACCCAGGCTGTGAGGCGTTCTAGCTGATTGACCAGCTCAAAATTCAGGGTTCACCCAGTCCCTTCTCGAGGTTCATGGTTGTGAAGATGGTACATAGAACTCAGGCCATAGGATCAAAAGGATGCTGAGACTTAATTACTATTGCTTAGAACTTCACATGAATACTAGAAATCCAGACTCAAGCCCTTATGCTTGCTCAGCAAGCTTAAGCTATTTCCCAAGTCAAGAGCTGGCATTTTTATAGCAGCTTCATCACAAAGTTGTGGTTGGTCATTAACCCACTCTATGGTCCTTCTGCCCTTCCCAGAGGAGAGAGGTAGACCGAATGCTCCCAGTGTTCAACCACAGGCTTGTCTGAACAATGGCGACATAAAAGCTTTAAGATGAAATAGCCCAGGAAGGGCTGCAACCGCATGTCTTCCTGCCCTCTGTTGTCACTCAGCAAAGTAAACAGAGGAAGAACCCACTCTGCTGTTTAACAGCTCCTATTAAGTCACCGCTTTTCCAGTCACAAAGATTGAATCGGAGGGGAAGACATTAGCGAACTGCTTCTTATAAAACAACCAAATAAACAAATATGCGTTCCAGAATGCTTAAAATTAAGCAAGTTTCAGATCAATATACAATCGTGCAGTCAAAAACTACTGCACAGATAGCAGCCTCTGTGACGTTTTCTCTTAGAGCGAGGCCCATCCCTTTCTGTTCCTGGAGTAGCTCTGCAGGCAGAAGATAGACTGGACTCCTTCGGAGCTTCATCAATAACACCTCCCTGACCACAGCACTCGACTTGAGCATGCTTGTTCCTAAGAAAGTCGATGTGCTTCGGTACAACGGCTGCCTGATTTGACCTGGGATGCAATTTCTGAGTTTGGGACAGCAAAAGCTAACATTTTGTTAAGTACCTGATATCTGCAGACTTGCACCTCAGACACTAGTGTTAAAATTTCAAATATTATATTTTATAATATTATAAAATATTATATAAGTATAATATTTTAATATAGTTTTTTAATATAGTTAAGAGCTCAGTAGGATCAATCTCCAAGAATATACAGGATTCATAGAACCTAATAAGTCAGTACACAATAACAACAGAACAAAGAAAAAAAGGTTAGAAATAATGCCATGAGCTATTAGTGGTTAAGCTTCTTTATAAACTGAACTGCTCACTCTTCTAAGAAAACCTTATGAGATGAGACAAAGGGAAATGTGCAGAAAGTGTTCTGCATACAGCATCAAGCAGAAAATAGAAAACACCTGTGAGGGTATAACATTCCAGAGTTAGTATTAAAAGGCTTTAAGTAACCTTCTTAAATGTTCAAAGATTAAAAACAAACCATACATCAAGAGTTAAAGGAAGCCGGATATTAGTGGTAAACATCTGTAGCTCCAAAAACTTGGAAAGCTAAGCTAGAAGGACATGAATTTGGGAGTTGTCTAGGCAACATAGCAGGATCTGTCCAAATTTTGTTAGAAGTATTAATTAATGGTTATTAAATAATTAATACTTTTGGCAACAATGCCTTACCAGTTAGAAAATAAAACTAAAAAGGTAAAAATTATAAAACGAAATCCAGAATAAATTTGGTCACTAAAGAATATAAAAACCAAAATCAAGAAGTGTTCAACAGAGAAATGAGGAGACAGAAGAAACAATGAGAACACTGGAAGGTGTTTCAAATGAGGCTATGAATACTGGGAACAGAGTTTTAAATGAATGAAGGAAAGTGAACCAATCCTGAGGCATATGCAGAGTCTATTCAATGCTATAATGCACATATAACAGGCATTTCCAGAGAAATGGCAATCATTTGTAAAACATGAAGTAAAGTTTCCAGATATTCCCAAAACTACAAGTAGAATGAAGTCAAATTAATCCATCTTTATTTATAGCAGAGTAATATACAGCAAGGTAATGAAAGTCAGAGGCAAGATAAGAATAACCTTGCACAGGGATCTGCAATACAATTGACAGCTAATTTATAAACAGAAATTATAGAAACCACAGACAAGACGATAAAAACATTGAACCATTATGATTAAAAACTAAACAAATAAGTTTGGCCAATAATTCTGTATTTTGAAAAAACTGCCTTTAGAAATTGATACATTTCACCCATAGGAACCCACTGGGCAGTCTGGCCAGGAAAACAGGTAGGCTAATTGCAGATCTTCACCTATCATCTCTCCTCTCCTCCACATCCAATTAGTTCCCAAATCATATTTCTAGCTCTGAGCTCTGCAGCAAACCCCCTGCTGAGGCCTCACTTCTTCTCTGCCCCCTTCTCCAATGGATCACACAGATCTATACCTCCAAATTTCTTTGCTTGCTCACATTGTTTTATTCCAGCACCCCAAATCCGACAGGTATCCCCTGGGAATCTACAGGCTGCTCCAGACATCAAAGAAAGTAGGCTAACCACAGATCATCACCTATCCCTATATTCCTCCAAATTCAATCCCCAAGTCCTATCCCCAGCCATGCCCAGGGACCCAGAGGATTAAGCACATCCTGGTGGAACACCCTGCTTTCCTTCTTCCTGTGGACCCCCTAAATCCCCACTAAGGAGACGATTCCCGTTCAGCTTCCAAAACTCAGAAACATTTTGCCTGCAATCTAGGTTATCCAGACAAAACTAAACAGAGTAATAATAAAACTAACCGATTTTAGTAATCAAATGGACCTAAGGTATCTAAAGAACATTTCACCCAAACCCAAAAGAATATACCTTCTTCTCAGCACCTCATGGAACCTTCACCAAAACTGACCATACAGTACGTCAAAAGGAATCCTCAACAGATACAAGTGGATCAGAAATTGAGAGAATGGTTAACCAATGACTGCCCCTACTTGACCCATCCCCTGTGAGAGAGCCAACCCCTGACACTATTAATGAAACTGCTATGCTTGCAGACCGGAACCTAGCATAACTGTCTCCCAAGAGGCTTCACCCAGCGAGATGGAGGCAGATGCAGAGACCCACAACCAAACATCAGGTATAGCCAGGGGAGTCTTGTAGAATAATGCGGAATAGAATTGAACAAGTCAGAGTGGTCAAGAATACTAAAGAAGACCGACAGAGTCAACTAACCTGGGACCTACTACAAAAACCTATACTCAACAAAACTGGAAAATCTAGATGAAATGGACAATTTTTTAGACAGATAACCAAAGTTAAATCAGGATCAGATTAACGATATGAACAGTCCCATATCCCCTAAAGTAATAGAAACAGTCATTAATAGTCTCCCAACCAAAAAAAAAAAAAAAGCCCAGAACCAGATGGGTTTAGTGCAGAGTTCTAACAGACCTTCAAAGAAGAACTAATTCCAATACTTCTCAAACTATTCTACAAAAATAGAAACAGAAGGTACTCTACCCAATTTGTTCTATGAAGCCACAATTACTCTGATACCTAAACCAAAGACCCAACAAAGAAAGATAACTTCAGACCAATTTCCTTTATATATATCGATTCAAAAATATTCAGTTAAATTCTCGCAAACTGAATCCAAGAACACATCAAAATGATCATCAAACATGATTAAGTAGGCTTCATCCCAGGGATGCAGCAATGGCTCAATAGACAGAAAGCCATCAACGTAATCCACTATATAAACAAACTCAAAAACAAAAAACACATGATCATCTCATTAGATGCTGAGAAAGTATTTGATAAAATCCAACACCCCTTCATGATAAAAGTCTTGGAAAGATCAGAAATTCAGAGCCCATACCTAAATATAATAAAAGCAATATACAGCAAACCAGTAACCAACATCAANCTAAATGGAGAGCAACTTGAAGCAATCCCACTAAAATTAGGGACTAGACAAGGCTGCCCACTCTCTCCCTACCTATTCAATATAGTACTTGAAGTCCTATCCAGAGCAATTAGACAACAAAAGGAGATCAAAGAGATATAAATTGGAAAAGAAAAAGTCAAAATATCACTACTTGTAGATGATATGGGAGTATATATAATTGACCCCAAAAATTCCACCAGAGAACTCCTAAACGTGATAAACAACTTCAGTGCAGTAGCTGAACATAAAATTAACTCAAACAAATCAGCGGCCTTTCTCTACACAAAGGATAAGCAGGCTGAGAAAGAAATTAGGGAAACAACACCCTTCACAACAGTCACAAATAATATAAAATACCTTGGTGTGACTCTAACTAAGCAAGTGAAATATCTGTATGATAAGAACTTCAAGTCTCTGAAGAAAGAAATCAAAAAAGATCTCAGAAGTTGGAAAGATCTCTCATGCTCACGTATTGGCAGGATTAATATAGTAAAAATGGCTATCTTACTGAAAGCAGTCTACAGATTCAATGAAATTCCCATCAAAATTCCAACTCAATTCTTCAGAGGTAGAAAGGGTAATTTGCAAATTCATCTGGAATAACAAAAACCTAGGAGAGCAAAAACTATTCTCAACAATAAAAGAACTTCTAGTGGAATCACCATCCCTGACCTCAAGCTGTGCGACAGAGCAATTGTGATAAAAACTGCATGGCATTTGTACAGTGACAGTCAGGCAGATCAATGGAATAGAACTGAAGACCCAGAAATGAACCCACACACCTATGGTCACTTGATGTTTGACAAAGGAGCTAAATCCATCCAGTGGAAAAAAGACAGCATTTTCAACAAATGACGCTGGCTCAACTGGTGGTTAGCATGTATGCGAATTGATCCATTCTTATCTCCTCGGACAAAGCTCAAGTCCAAGAGAATTAAGGAACTCCACATAAAATCAGAGACACTGAAACTTATAGAAGAGAAAGTGGGGAAGAGCCTCAAAGATATTGGCACAGGGGAACAATTGCTAAATAGAACACCACTGGCTTGTGCTGTAAGACCAAGAATCAACAAATAGGACCTCATAAAATTGCAAAGCTTCTTTAAGGCAAAGGACACAGTCAAAGAGACAGAAAGGCAACCAATAGATTGGGACAATATCTTTAATAATCCTTAATCTGAAAGGAGGCAAATATCCAATATATACAAAGAACTCAAGAAGTTGGACTCCAGAAAACCAAATAACCCTATTAAAAAATGGAGTTGCTGGTGGGATTGATTGCAAGCTTGTACAACGACTCTGGAAATCAGTGGCAGTTCCTCAGAAAACTGGACATAGTACTACCAGAAGATCCAGCAATACCTCTTCTAGGTATATACCCAGAAGATGTTCCAACTTGTAATAAGGACACATGCTCCACTATGTTCGTAGCAGCCTTATTTATAATAGCCAGAAGCTGGAAAGAACCCAGATGTTCCACAACAGAGGAATGGATACAGAAAATGTGGTACATTTAAAACAATGAATTTATGAAATTCTTAGGCAAATGGATGTATCTGGAGGATATCATCCTAAGTGGGCTAACCCAATCACAAAAGAACTCACTTGATATGCACTCACTGATACGTGGATATTAGCCCAGACTGCTTGTGGACGTTGTACATCGTGGTGCGCACTAGGCTCCGCACCACGATGTACAACGTCCACAAGCAGGGCAGGATTAATATAGTAAAAATGGCTATCTTACTGAAAGCAGTCTACAGATTCAATGAAATTCCCATCAAAATTCCAACTCAATTCTTCAGAGGTAGAAAGGGTACTGCTTGTGGACGTTGTACATCGTGGTGCGGAGCCTAGTGCGCACCACGATGTACAACGTCCACAAGCAGACTGGAAGATCCAGCAATACCTCTCCTGGGAATATATCCAGAAGATGCTCCAACTTGTAATAAGGACACATGCTCCACTATGTTCGTAGCAGCCTTATTTATAGTAGCCAGAAACTGGAAAGAACCCAGATGTCCCTTAACAGAGGAATGGATACAGAAAATGTGATACATTTACATAATGGATTGCTACACAGCTATTAAAACAATGAATTTATTAAATTCTTAGACAAATGGATGGAACTGGAGGATATCATCCTGAGTTAGGTAACCCAATCACAAAAGAACACACATGATATGCACTCACTGATAAGTGGATATTAGCCCAAAAGCTCAGAATATCCAAGATACAATTTGCAAAACACATGGAACTCAGGAAGAAAGAAGACAAAATTCTTGATACTTCAGTTCTTCCAAAAGGGCAAAGGAAATACCCACGGAATGACTTACAGAGACAAAGTGTGGAGCAGTGACTGAGACGAAAACCACTGACTAGGAATAATGAAGAACACTTCCAGCAATGTAAGTGCTGGTCATCACCAGGTGATATGCATCAACCCGATGCACACCTCCGCACCAAATCCCTGAGTTCATGAAGCAGAGGCTGACATGTCAGGTGAAGAAACTAAACTGCCTAGCAGGGACAGCAGGCAGAGTGGGGGTTGCAGGTGTGGTGGGTAGAGGGCAGTGTAATACATCAACACTGAGATCTCACTAATGTGAGAACAAGTCCTAATATCAACAAATAAACAAGAGACACTGTGTGGTGTGCCATAGACCTAGGGGGCATTTCAAACACTTCAGATTACCACAGAACACAGTCTTTTCAAGAACAATGAGCTATGTGTGGGGCCATGAAATGAGCCCTAGTACATTTAAAAGGATTTAAATACCCCAAGTCTGTCCTCTAACCACAAGGGAATTCAATTAGAAATCAGTAACAGAAGGAAATTGGGGGATGTACAAATATACTGAAGAGAGATAGCATTGCCAAATGGCCAAATGGCCAAGAGGTCAAAAAAAAAAATCTCATCACACAGGAAATTAATAGTTTTGATTTTAAAATTGTACATAAAAATATATTTAGTATACATATCACATATCAAAACTTACTTAAAGTGTTATTTTCCCTGATTTTATTTTTTTACCTTAGCTATATTTTATTAGTAGTATTGTTCAGTTTCCATGACATTAAGCAATTAAATAATCTCATGGATTTTCCTATGAAAAGGCTCTAATATTTATACATTTTGAACCACATTCCTCTGGTTTTGTATTTTTTATTCAGTACAAGTAGCAAAAAAAAAAAAATCTCCCCTTTCATTGTGAAAGTTGAACCTTAAGATATATATCTATAGATAGATAGATAGATATGTGTCTATATTTATATAGATATAGATATATAGATACATACATATAGTCATATATATTAATATAGTCATATGGTCAGTAGTGAGGGAATAGGGCGCAGCTCCATATCACCTCCTCTGGCAGCCTAGGGACTTCCCATAAGAATGTTCTAGCTTCAACACTGGAAAGCTTCCCCAGACTAGCAGATACAATGAATAAGATATGGAAATTTGACAGCATAAGGAGCTGTCAAAAAAATGGCTGATTCATTTCCCTTGTGTCTACTTAGAGGCCCTGGTGGCTGATGGGAGGTGGTGTGTGTCTGGTCCCATACTTGTGATCAGGGATCAATCCTGCTGAAATTAATGTTTCCCAGCAGCCTGTGGCTGTTGCCTTTAGTTTGTGAGTGTCTGTACCATCTATCATCGTGTAAGGCCTACACACCTGTTTGATCTGTTTTCCCCATCCCAGACACTACAGGTGTGCAGCAGGCACGGTGATGGGTGCCAGTAACCCAGCACTGGAGGTGGAGACAGTCATGAGTTTAAAGCCAGCCCTAGCTACACAGCCAGATCTTGTCTCAAAATCCGAGGGCTGGAGTGTGGCTCATTGGTAGTGCAATGGCCTTGTGTTAGAAAGCACCTGTAGTCCACCCCCAGCAGTGCAGGAAGGCAGGAAAGAAGGAAGGAGGGAGAAAAGGAAGAAAAGAAAGGAGGGAAGAAGGAAAAAAATCAGGAGAAATCTGCGGTCCCCAAACCTAACACTTCACACTAACCCAGGACCAGCACAGCCTGGCAAACATCTTTGTTCGTCTATCTTTCTTTAGAAAGTGGTGTATGATCATCATGGACCAACAAAAACACTTCACACCTCGTTATCTTTCTCACCTTCCCCTTCTCACCCTAGCAAGCAGGTCTGTTGTACCTGGAGTGACACAGGGAAAGTGCTTTCAATGTTTTCTCTCATGTTTTGGTGCTTTCTGTCTGAACTCTCTATGTGCCTGTGAGTAATGTACTGAACTCTCTATGTGCCTGTGAGTAATGTCTTTGAGCTCAGCTTCTCCGCCCTGCCCCATGGCCTCCCAGGACACCCACGGCCTCTCAGACCGTGGCTGTTTCTGGCCCGTCATATAATCAAGCTTCATATTAAATGCTATTTGGGCCCCACCACATATTTTCCAAAGTGTCTGAAGCCCAGAGCTGGCTCATCAGCAGTCACATCTCTGATTAAACTTTTCCGAAGACTGAACATGGATCCATATATAATTGCAGCTGAACGTTACTCGAAAGAGAATTCCAAGAAAGCTAGCTCAAGACAGAAAGGGAAGCCAAGTTTACGCTCCATATGTGGGCTCAAATTAAAGGGCCCATTTCATTTTCCAAGTCAGTGCAAACTATATTCTGATTTTAAGAATACAGATTATCAGTGTATCATATACTGCTCGGTTGGATCATTTCAGATAGTTGTGAAAAGATAAAGGAATCTGTAATAGAAAGTCAGGTTACAACTATAGATGATGGCTGACATAGTTAAGGCTGCTATTGCTGCTGCGATGAAACACCATGACCGAAAGAAAATTGGGAAAGAAAGGGTTTACTTGGCTTACACTTCCACACCCCTGTTCATCTTGGAAGGAAGGCAGAATAGGAAATCAAACAGGGCAGGAATCTGGAGGCAGGAGCTGGTGCAGAGGCCATGGAAGGATGCTGCTTACTGATTTGCACCTCGTGGCCTCCTCAGTCCACTTTCTTATAGACACCAAACCCACCAGACCAGGAATAGTGTCTTAGTCAGGGTTTCTATTCCTGCACAAACATCATGACCAGGAATCAAGTTGGGGGGGGGGCGGCGCGGGGAGGAAGGGTTTATTCGGCTTATATTTCCACACTGCTGTTGATCACCAAAGGACTGGAACTCAAGCAGGTCAGAAAGGAGGAGCTGATGCAGAAGCCATGGAGGGATGTTCTTTACTGGCTTGCCTCCCCTGGCTTGCTCGGCCTGCTCTCTTATAGAACCCAAGACTA
>NC_034602.1:22101039-22129787 GCF_900095145.1 Mus pahari
TGATCACTAATTGAGAAAATGCCTTACAGCTGGATCTCAGGGAGGCATTTCCCCAACTGAAGCTCCTTTCTCTGTGATAACTCCAGCTGTGTCAAGTTGACACACAACTAGCCAGTACAAATAGCATCACCCATAGTGGGCTGGATTGTCCTCAGTAATTACTAATTAAGACAATGCTTGACGGCCTGATCTTATGGAGACATTTTTTCAATTGAGGTCCCCTCATTTCAGATGACTCTAGCATGTGTCAAGTTGATACAAAATGAGCCAGTGCAATGGCATTACATTGAAATAGGATAGAAAGATGGAGAGATCATGGGAGACGGGAGAGGGATGGGAGCCCCATCATCCTGGAGTCTGATTAAAGCCTCTTGCCAAGTAAGGAGCCAGAATTCCAGTTTTAAGGCTACAGATATTGAATTAATATTCCTTTGGGGCTGGCTAATTTTTATTAGCTTCCCATGAACTAGACTCACCTGGGAAGAGGGAACATCAATTGAGGGTTGCCTTCATCAGATTGGCGTATGGGTAAATCTCTGGGGGCGTTTCTGGATTAAAATGATTGATGTGGGAGGGTCCAGACCACTGCAGGTGGTACCACTCCCAGGCTGGAGGGTCTAGACTGCATGAGGTAGCTCAGTCAGCCAGAGGAAGCAAGCCATAGCAGCTTCTCTTCATGGTGTCTGGTTCAGCTCCTGGTTCCAGGCTGGGTAAGGCCTCGTTCCTTTCCCTGACATTTCTTGAGAATCCCTAGCAACAATGGATCAAGAAGTGTCATTCTCTTTGTCCCCAAGAGCTAGATTCTTCCTCATAGCAATTCCAATCCTGCCAGGTGCTGATGAGAACAGGAGGTACAAATTTCAGGTTTAAATGTTTTTAAAAGTAAGAGGACTCACACATCTTTACCAAAATAGAAGGATAAGGAAGAGGAGGGGGAGGAGGGGGAAGGAGAGGGAGGAAAAGGAGGAGAACGGTTTTTTTCCTTGACTAAAAACCAGAAATGTCCCTGAGCCTGTAGGTATCCTTATCCTTTGATAGATGTAAGAGATAGTAGAAGTGTCAGAACCAAAAATATGTCCAGGTTTCATAGCCAGAGGCTGGACATCCAGAAAACTGGTACAGTTTTTCCTCATCTCTTTCCCCCTAAAGGGATATTTGTTTCTGGGAAAACCATGCTGACAATGTGGCTGGAACTGGGATGCCCCTCAGCCTCTGAGATGGAAAACAGCCTGGGGAGCAACCCCAGCTCCTGTCCCCGACCTGGTGAAGCCTTGTGACCAAGGCTTTGAGGCTCAGTGGTATCCCACTGAGGCCTGCTACACTCCAGCTCCGCTCTCTCACTTATGCTCCATGAAATAAAATACTTCCTTTTAAAACCCACCCTTTGTGGTTCATGAATTTTATTCTTGGAATTTGCAAAAGAAAGAACAGAAAAACCACTGGCTCTGGCAGCCTTGATGACATTAGTTTCCGGGACCTTAGCTCCCTGATCCAGGCTCCATGGGGCCAGGAAATGTTCTACTGATCTCAAAGACGTCCAGATATTCCCATGCTGGGGACCCCAAGAATCACCCAGAGATGAAACAGCAGCTTCAGACCCCACCAAAATCCCGTGTATGACTGCTGTCATAACAATCATCATTGTGCCTCTTTCTAGAGGAGCATGCACCCGCTTAGGTGTGTCTTCTTCTCTTCTAAGGATTCCTTTTCTTCCTGATCTTCCTGCTTAAGCTCAGATTAAAATAGCCTCAACAAAATCTGTAACTCTGCTTCAAACACTGGCTAGTCCTGAAGTTCTTTTCAGTAGCAAAGCCACAAATCTTGGTTTTGCCCAAGATGAGGTCCTTACAACTCTTGGGGACAGTAGCAGAAGTAAATCTATTTTTAAATGGACATCTCAAGGAAACGTATAGTTTAAATGCTTATATCATGGGCAATGGCACAAACTCTGTTGGTCAGTTTGTAAGTGAGTCTGTGAGCATCTTACTATCAGCAAAATGATGGTTTGAGCCATGTACTGTTATCAATATCTTACAATGACAATATAGATTAATTTAAACCCCTTATGTTCTTCCTTTATAAATGAATTTTTAAAAAATCATCTCCTGTGTGAATCCATGTCTTTATACTGGACAGAATCATTTCTTATCCATTCTGGTCATCTAGGTACACCGGAACCAAACCAAGCTATCAGGCACACTAGAGCCAAGATGGATTCTTTAATCTCTGATACAGGTGGTGAGTGCATGTCCCATTAGTGGGAGTTTGATTTTATAATCTGACATGATTCACTGATTGGCATGAATGGAAAGTTCAGGAAATAGGAATCTTTGCCAAGATAAATACTCCTGATTAAAAATATAATAATAACAGCAAATTCTATCATAGTCACACTGAACTTTGACCCCAAATATTAAAGGTTAATGCCATTGTTCTTGGTTGCCCTCCAGAACTTGATAGTTAAAACTTTATTTGCTAAAGACGCCACATATCTGAGTCAAAGAACATGGAGAAATCTAGCTCTCACTACATTGCAAGCTTCCTTCCTGCTGCCTGGATTTCACAGTGTTTGTGCTCTGCATGCTGCTGGAGTCTCAGCCAGCTGTGAGCACTATGAGCTATAATAACAACTGGCATGGTGACACAGCCCACTGTTGAAACAGTCACAGGAATGTCATGAACAAACCAAACACTTGTTCTGATTGGATTTAAGGCTTGCTTCACGAGATGGAACCCATATCTGGCACTATCATCAGAGCCAGGAATCTGTGGCTAGACAGATCATAGACCCGAGAGGAGAACCCATTGCTTGTACTTTGCTAAATGGATGCAGTGTGACATTATGACCAACTCCTAATGACTTAGCATTATACCCATAGATTAGTGACTCTCTCAACAGAGAAGTTCCTTTCTTCAATAGATGGTAACTAACAGAGAAATCCACAACTGGTTAGAGTCCAGAAAAAAATTAGAAACTGGAATTGTCAGCCCTCAATGGGAAATCTATATTGAACCTTTTTCTTCCAGTGCTCAGGAATCATTTCAGAAGAGGGGAACAAAAGAGCCAGAGGCAGAGGTGGCTACAAGAAGACAATTCTTTCTGAACACAACAGGGAGGTGCATTTGTGAATTCAGCAGTTTTAACAGTATGGGCAAGACCTGTACCAGCTCAAGCCAGGCAGAACACCAACATAGAAAGGCAGGGTAGACACGAGGTCCTACCTCCAGATAAGGGGCTTGTCTTAGGGTTTTACTCTTGTGAACAGACAACATGAGTTACTAAGGCAACTCTTATAAAGATAACGTTTAACTGGACTGCCTTACTGGTTCAGAGGTTCAGTCCATTACCATCAAGGCAGGAGTATAGCAGCATCCAGGCAGGCAGAGCACTGGAGTTGCTGAAAGTTCTACATCTTCCTCTGAAGGCTGCTAGGAGAAGCCTGGCTTCCAAGAAGCTTGGATGAGGGTCTTAAAGGCCACACCCACAGTGACACACACACTCCAACAAGGCCTCACTTATTCAACAAGGCCACATCTAATAGTGCCACCCCCTGGGCTAAGCATATACAAGCCATCACAGGGCTATTAGCTACAGGGAAAAGGAGAGTCAGTACCCTTTTATGGGTTCAATTCTTTGTAGATATAACACCCTCCAGAAAAAGACCACACAGTCAAGAGTACGTGGGCAGAACAAATTGAACTTGGTAGTTTTTTGCTTTGGTTTGGTTTAGTTTAGTTTGATTTTTTTAAGAACATACTTGTATGTATATGGAATAATGATGAATCTGGGAGGAGTTCTGGACAAGGTAACTATGATTAAAATGCACTGTATGAATTCTCACTCAAAGAACTAAGAAAAATTTAAGTACATATTTGGGTTTAAAAATTTCTCAGTGGCAGAAATAATCAGATCATTAATCTAATTTAAAACTGAGAATTAATGAATGTAAATGAGAGCTATAAAATACTGGTTTCTGATGATCTGTCTTATTTACAATTATATTTTTATGTACTGTCTACATGTTTTTATATCATCATTTACTTGATACTAAATTGACTTGGAAGTAAGTACTCATAGAAATTCATTAAATTTCTTCAGTTTCATGTTTCTTCATAGTGACACCAGAGTTTTAATGGGAAATGCCCCAAATCCAACAACTAAATAAGGCTGGTCACACATCCAGTATTACAATAATGTTGAAGGACAAAGAGGGATGTTTTATCAGTATGATCATTTTGTGAAAACAATAAATGTGGCTAATGGTCCTAGATCTATTCTTGAAAATATGAACATGCGCTTTTACACCTAAAATGTAAAAATCATTGTAGAAGATGAGATACGGATAATCACATAGCTCTGGTCAAGATGTTATAGCCTGGATCTTCGTCTCAATTCTGGTTCTAGAAGACTGTCCCTATTGCTCAGAGAGCTCTTCCTTCGCTCAAGATCTGCAAATCTATGTGGTACTTCTCCCAAAAGCTCACCTTCTTTGGAATTTCACTCTTCACATCTGTGAGACAAGAACCTGAAAGCTCTGTATGGCCTTGGTGGCTGTAGTGTTTTCTGGGATGCTAGCCATTCTGCCCACCAAACTGAAAAGGACTCCGTCACTCAAAAAGACAACTCAAATTTTCTCATGTAACTGGTTGACAAGGACAAATGTGAGAGTCTCTTGGAAAGCCCTATCCAGGATAGGGGATATGCAGCTCTAAAATGCACACTGGGGCAGATACACGGCAAATGACAATGCTCAAGTGATGGAGAAAGAATCTACATGTTTATTTCAGCTTCCATACCCATATATTCCTTGCAGTCTTACATCCACTTTGTGCAGTAGCGCTTTCTTCAAGGATTCTTAAGCGATAGGCTTTCTCAACTCTGCACCCTCTGATACACGAGAAGGACACATTTAATATGAGCGCATTCATTCAGCCCTGCCCAAGGGCATCAGTACTTCTATTCACTTTGCGTCATGCTAATTACAAGGGAAACACCAAATGTGTCACTCTTCCTTCTATTGGTCTCAGGATAAGGGATAAAAATCCCTGCTGGTTGGAAACAGAAATCAGAGTCACTATATTATTACACCTGAAACTGTTGCCTTACACAAGCATCATGCCCTGGGTATGGAAAGACACTCAGAACCTGTCCACAGCCACTTGAGTATAGCTACTAACTTCCTGCGAAAAGGACATTTTATGCCTCATCATTTTTTCATGGCTATATTTTAAAGTCTACTTTGATTTTTTACTTACGGTGTGTGTGTGTGTGTGTGTGTGTGTGTGTGTGTGTGTGTGTGTGTGTGTCAGAGAGAGAGAGAGAGAGAGAGAGAGAGAGAGAGAGAGAGAGAGAGAGAGAGGAAAGAGAGAGACTACCTTCCACTTTACATGGGTTTGAGGGATCAAATCCAGGTTGACAGATAAGTGTTTTTATCTACTCTGTCATCTCACTGCCCCTCTGCTATTGATTTTTTAATATATCCACAAACTTATACATTAATAATTAAAATGAGTTCACTACCATAATGAGGAAAGGACAGTGTGACAGTAATACAGAAAGACAGTTCCCTTTCACTTATTACATAAGGCACAATTAAAAGAGATGGAACATAAAGCAGGCCAACAATTATGATTTTTTAAAAATGCAGTCCAGTCAACTGTAGGTTACCAGGAGAAAGATATGATCCTTTTCCATTGATAAGAATGCAAAAAAGGCAACATAAATCATAAAAGAGAATAATAAAGCTTTTATTCCCTCATTTCAGCTCCATCATAGTTTTGTTTTTTGTGTTGTTTTGTTTGTTGGTTGATTGTTTTTTATCTTTATATATATATGAATTCGAATTTCTGGATATTGGAGTAGCAAGAACCACTTGTATGTTTGAAAAGAATCCAGCATCAGTTATTCCTTTGGGATGGTAAATGTGAAAGTCAGACTTTCATTTGCATTCTATGAACCATTAGTGCAATAAGATTTCAATATGACTAGCGCTGTGTGACACTCTTCCTAGGGAGCCGTGAAAAGATATCTGCATATTCGAGTTAGAAACTGATGACAAACCAAAGAAAGGATACTATCAAAGCCCAGCTGGATGAACTGATAAGTTTGTTGTGGTTACTTGCAAGAGTATGAGGAGGGGTTACTTTTGGAGAATACTTACAGGACTTACTTAGGATTGCAGAAGAATTGATGCAAAGGCAGATGAATCCCCAAAAGCCTACTGCAGCATGGATGATGGCTAACAAAAGCTGGATACTTGGGTGTCAATATTGAAACTTAATACAGAACTTATAGGCAGTTGACAGGTTAGACAGTGTCTCTTCCAGGCAGCTCAATTGGTATGTGTATGTCTTCTACACAGCTTCGCTGATCTCTTTCTATTTTGGTGTCTCTGAAAGTCTGAGAATATCTCTCAGCAGTTACTACTTCTCATATATACTTGGGGACAGAGGGCCTTAGTGAATCTGGTCAGGTTCAGGAACCTCCTGACCCCTTTGAGTTGTTTACTTCCTGAGTTTTAAAGAGCTTCCCAACAATCTGGGAAGTTTCACTTTCCTTTTCAAACAGGGGTTTTCAAGCACTTCCCTTCAAAATGGAATGTTTTTATCTCAGAGGAAATTGCTATTCAACTGGTCACTAAATTACATTTGTCACACTGACCCACTTAGAGTTGTTTTGTTGGGGGACAGCTTGTAATCTGAGAGTTCCCCTCTTTTCTTCTGTTTAAAACTATGTCAGATCATTCTACTATAGTATTAGTTAATATGTAAACTTCATTGTTGTACATAAAATAAAGTATATTTTTAAAATTAAAAACAAGAATGCACATATGACCTGAGTGAGGCTGGTGTACAATCCATGACCAACGTGTACAATGCTTGAGTAGTTGTGAAGACAAATGACATTCTAGTTCTCCCAGCAAGGACAGGAACGGGAATCTTAAAGATGAGAGTCCATTAAGCCAGATATGGCTGTATGAGGAGTAAGTGGACCTAGATCTTATTCTTTTTTAATGAAAGCTAAGGACAATGATACTGTAACAGTATCATTGATCAGTGACAGCAACACAGGAGATGTGCTGAAAAGCAGTGGGGTCTAAGGGCCAAATGCAGAGTACAAGTCTACTTCTTGGGTCTTCATGCCCTCCTCTGTCTCCATCACCAGTGTCCTTTGAACTTTCTTTTATGAATGTTGAAGACTCTACTGTGGGCATTTTCCTCATAATGGATATTCTACACTCTGGTGATACCAGAAACTCTTTCCCTACGTTTCAGCCTAAAATAACCAGCTCTTCTAAACACTCACTGGAGTTTTTCCAGTGTACCTCTACCCACTGCTACCACATTGTCCTCTTCCCCATTTCCATGCTCCAACCCCCCCCCTCAACACTAGTAATACTCTCACACTTTAGCAAGTCCTCATCTTTATTGTCCCCTTTCTACTCACCAACCAGTAGGAGCTTCATTTGATCAGTTAGCCCACAGCATCTGCCAACTTCCCTAGCTCCTCCCATATTGTTCAGAAGTAAGATAAACCTGTAAGAACTTTCTGGTTCCACAATGACACAATGCATTTTCTTTGTATGTATATGGGAGTGTGTGTGTGTGTGTGTGTGTGTGTGTGTGTGTGTGTGTGTGGTCTCAGTGGAGAATTTCAGAGCTTCCTGAGGCTATTCAAATCCACAATTGTTTTTATATAAGTATTAAGATGGCATAGTATTCATGCATCCTCCTGTGTACTGTAAATTATTTCTAGATGACACAGTGTTCATGGAAATAGTTGTTACACTGCACGGGTTAAGACACAGTGACAAGAAATCTGTGTACTGAGTGAAGAAAGAACTTATATTTTACTGCTTAAATACGTTCATCCTGCAGCTTGTTGAGTCTGCAAATATGGAATTCAAATGCATGGATACAGAGGCCACACTACATTGATTATCCTCTAACAAATAGTAATGACATAGATGCCACTAGCTGGGCAATAACTAACTATATTCTAATTATCACATGTGATCTTCTCGGCTCCTAGGGGAATATGATGACATTAGACCACATATCCAGAATATCCCTCGTTGCTGCCAGAACCCCTCGTCTGCTTCCCTCCATGGCTCTGCTGTTTCTCAGGACAGCTGGGCCTCTGTCTATGTGCCTCTGACCTTGAGGGGAAACAACAACTAAGGGAAGGCACCAGTGTCTGCCTGGCACAGCCTGGGTAAGAAGAATGAGGGAGCCAGTGAAGAAAGAATCTGCAGATCACACCGTGCGACCATGGGACCATGGGACCTTGAGCCAGTTGATGCAGCATGAGACCTGGCAGGGATCTCCATCCCCTTTAATGACCTCTACGTTTTCAGCATGGCCTGCATGTATTTCCTGAACATGACCTCTGACATCAGCACCTCCAACATGCTTCCTGGTACATGCTCCACAGACAATGCTGCAAGCTGGTTTAGGAGAAGGAAACATGGGGAGGTTGTCTTTAGTGTGGCTCCCATGCTCCACATCATTCCAAGCTAAGGGTCTTAACTGGCTTGAGACATTTACCACTCAGACCTGAAGTCCACTTTACTACAGAGAGACAATGGCTCTAAGTGCCTGTGTCATCTCAGATCCATCACTATTTAAAGTCAGTTCAAGATCACAAGCATTTTCCCAAATCTATTTCGGTTACCCTGGTGATTTCTGGCACTGTGCTGTACATTAGGATATGGAAATGTCATTGCTAATGAAGCTGGAAACAGAAACAGTGAATATGTGCCAAACTCACATTGAAAATCTTGCCCAGGCATTTGTAGAAACAGATGGAATATGCTCAGATAGAGGAGCCATGATGGTGACTTACATGGCTTGCTGAGAGCACTCAGGCATGGTCCCTGCTTGGGTAGCTCTAGAGGAGTCCAGGTGCCATGGGCATGGCGTATGGAACATGGTTTGCAGGAGCCATCCTGACTTCTGACACATGTGGACGCCACCATGAGAGCTGCAGACTCAGAGCAATGGAATTTTTCTTGGCATGTGCTTTTGGCAGATTGAAACCAACTTCATTACAGAAGAGATTTTTTTTTTTGTTTTAATTTATAACACAAGCAGGTGGTTTGAAGTCTTTCTGATGGAAACTGGTAAGATGTTGCTATTCTTCATGGCAGTAAAACTCTACCAAAGCAGAAGCAAGGCTATCTATCTATCTATCTATCTATCTATCTATCTATCTATCTATCTATCTATCTATCTATCTATTTATTTATTTATATGCCTGTGCATGTGCGTGTGAGTGCATGTGAGCTGTTACATTGCTCCTATGTGAGCACACAGGAGTTCAGAAGAGGCATCAGGTGGCCTCCTCCATTTCTCTCACCTATTCCTCTGAGGCAGCATCTCTCCCTGAACCTGGGGCTTATATGTTTTCATCGAGGCTGGAAGCCAGCAAGCCCCATTGAGCCTCCTGTCTCCACCTGTTTCAGAGCTGGGGATACAGGCAAGTATGGAACCCCACACTGTAAAATGATGTTGTCTTGATTGTTCAGCAAGTACTCTCAATCACTGAGCTGTCTCTCCAACTTCTTAGAATTGGGATTTGTAAGGCCTTATGGTTTATTAGAGAAAGCAAGGAAATACTCATTGTTAACAAAAAGTCATTATGGTGGTGCATTGTAGTTATTTACTTAACTATGTTAGACCAAAGGGATCTATGGAGATCTCAAACCTTGTATGTAAATGTGTATGCACATATGCTTGTGTGTGAGGGTATGTGTCTAATCAACCAACTCCCCCCCCCCAAAAAAAGAACAAAGACATAAAGCTATCTTCAACACAGGAGCAGATGGTTGCGGCCTGTGGCTGAGCACTCAGGTGGTGACATGTGTGGACATCTTTGGTCTTTGAGCTGATTGGTAACTGCTAGGAAGCAGTAAGTCAGTAACCAGGCAAGAGCATCACCTTGCAGGCTAGGGTACCACTGCCAGATCTTCCCAACATCATCTTTGCTCTTAGAAGAGCTTCCTTCAGCTATATCCACAGACTCCATAAACTGTTGAGATTTGACATACTCTTCATGACTGGGTGAGATTGTCCTTGCACAGCTTCATACATCCATTCTATCAACATTTGTGAAAAATGTCCCTGGAGCTAAATGTTCATCTAGATGTTGAAAGAAGTAAAAAATAAATAAAAATTAGTCCTTATCTGGTTGAATGCATTTAAAAATTAAACCATAATACTATATCTCTAAATATTACACACACACACACACACACACACACACACACACACACACTCCAAACAACCAAACCTCAGAATGTAAATTTTACTCCTCTTTTGTGCCATCCTTTCTACTTCCCACATCCCCATCATGGGATGCTTTTAATTGGGTTCTCTCTTGAGAACTGGCCTGTACAATTTGTTCAGTGAGATAAGGAAGGATTCTTGAAGCGCAAGTTTCTGGTAGTGTCATGTGAAGCAGACTCATGTGGTATTTTGCTGAGGCAAGACCTGTGTGGGGACACACTATGTTTGGAGAGAGTATAAGTAGGACTCACAATGACGGGGGCACTTGCATAGCTAGCCTTGCTATGCCTTGTTGATCTCATGCCTTCACTGATCTTCACTTTATTGAGAGAGGCAAGCAGAGAACTTCTCCTGACATCCCAGCTGGTTCTGATAGCTCCCTCTGACTTGTGACAACTTGGTGGAGGTCTGTTTCTGCTGGATCATGGCATTGCTGCTGAATTGTGTTTGGTATCCTGAAACTACTGAACTGGACTGCTGGTATCCTGACAAATGGAGATTGGAATTGCCCTAAAGAACTACTTCTAAACAGTCCACATCCCCTTGTCCTATTTACTATTTTTTTTCTCCCCTATTTTTTGATAGTAGGCTAGAAGGGGGTTAAAGCATTTGAGAATCCTTATTAAAAGTAGGTTTTGAAATATGTAAGCCTACAGATTCTGTCCCCCAAAGCACATTTTGGAAGACTTTTGCTTGACTGTTTGAACAAGCACAACCGTTTCAATCATGACAACAGGTCCCGATGTTACCCCAAGACAGTCATCTTTTCCCATATCATAGCACCTGATCTGATTGATGGGCCCAAAGTCTTCTAGTTAATGGAGTGGCATCATGTGACCCATTTAGCAAACAGTTACATGGCCCAAAGAGATTATGGCACAAAGTTAATTCACAAAAATCTGTTAGGACATTTCTCAAGCATTACTATTCAACATATGACAATACAGAAATAAAATGATGTTTTTACCAAATAACAAAACCCAAAAACTTTTAAATTACCTACTCTGTGAATGTTGTGAAATGAACTATATATTACCAAAGCAGTGAAAAATTTAAATATGAAGCAAAACTATATGCCAGGGGTTCTTATCCTGTGGATCCTGTGGATCCTCTTTAGGGATCACCTAAGACTATCAGAAAACACAGATATTTACATTATGATTCTTAACAGTAGCAAAATTACAGTTATGAAGTAGTAATGCCAGTCACCACACATGAGGAGCTGTGTTACAGGGTCGCAGCATTAAGAGGGTGAGAACTACTACTGTATGTGATATAGATTTGTAAGGTAGATTTTCACATTGGGGATACAATGTAACATTTTAATTCATATGCATACATAAGATCATATCAATATATTAAAAAGCACAACTATTCCCAAGTAACCTGAAGACATTATATATAAGAGCCAAGTTTGAAATAGGTATAAATGTTCATCAGAGGACGTTCAGACACTGGGCCTTATTTATACACACTGAAGTACTTTTTAGCCATAAAAGCAGGTAAGTCTTCTAATTGAGACAGCTGCTGTGGAGGACCTTTGGTGTGTGACACAAAGTGCAACGAGCAAGGCCCAGAGAGAGAAACATTTTTTAAAATTATCTATTTTTATTCTTTAACCCTTTTTTACAGTCCAGACTTCATCCCCCTCCCACTCTGTCTCCCCTTCGCATACCTCTTCCCTGAGGAGGATCCTATCCAAGAGGATGTGCCCACCCCCAGACCCCCACCAGGCCTCCACACTACCTGGGGTCTCAAGTTTCTAAAGGGTTAGGTTCATTTTTTCTTACTGAGGCCAGAACAGGAAGTCCTCTGCTGAATGTGTGTTGGGGACCTCATATCAGCTGGTGTAGGCTGCCTGGTTGGTAGCTCAGTGTCTGAGAGGAGATAAACATTTATTATCACACTGGTGAGTGGAGTCTGAAAACATTTAGCTCACGAAATCGAGAGCACACCAATGATATATCTTTGATGTCTACAAACAAAGTATCTTCTTACAGAAAGGGAAAATGAATATCCCTGAAGAATCACAGTCAGAATGAGAAATAGCAGGCTAGTGGTCAGCACAATTCAGGTTCCCTGGTAATCCATGGTATAATTACATTTCTAGGAATATTTTCCAAAAGGCATAATCAGAAATGTTCACAAAATGTATTCTTTTGGGTACTTCTAGCAAAATAAAACCTATTACATATATTTTTTACTTAAAAAATCATTATTTATTCTTAAATTACATCTTACATGTGCCATATATTATGGTGTAGTCATTGGAGAAGAATCATTCTTTAATTCCGGTGTAAAAGGAACAAATACATACCTTACACACACACACACACACACACACACACACACACACACACACGAGTGTAACTAGGCATACTTGCCCCCTGAACAAATATTTATCCAGTTAGAACAATGCATATAATGTATTTCCAAAGACAATAGAAATCCAGGCCATGAAGGAACTAAATTGGCCATCCAAGTTTACAAAAGACATGTGTCAGCCCAGCACTAGTTAGCATGAGTAACCTCAGCAGCCTGCCTGGATCCAGAGTCAACCGTTATGCAGAACAAGGACCCTGTGGCAACGCTCTGCAAGCCCCAAGCACTTCACACTTGTTGACCCACAAACTTTCAGGCCCTATAGACAGATATTGGTGTCTCCGTTCAGGTACCCGCCTTGGACTCATGGACAGATGCAGAAGGCTGTGGAAACACTAAGCTAATGTCATTTCTCTGACTCTAAGTCACTTAATCAGCCACTCACCACAGTCTTTGGGACAACTACATAGGCTAAGCATCCTTACAGTCCCTGAATCTTGCACTGGTATAGGAGGGTCAAATTGTGTTCCCTCAAATTTTAGATACTGAAATCTTAATATACCAATACCTCAGAATATGACTTTATTCAGGGTGATTGGAGAGGCAATATAAAACTATCCGGACTATATTCTTCTGAACAGGGGAACAATGGAACCAGAGACTCCTGGAGGGAAGAGGATCTGGAGACCCAGGCAAGACTAAATCTGTGTAAAGAAATACTTGGAAAAAAAACCCTTCTGGCCATCATTTGCTACTTTTACATTGGGTGTCTAACTGTTCCACTGAGAAAGAATGCAGGCTGCTGCTGAGGCTATCCTGAACAGGGGTAGCTGCTAAGCCAGCTTTGACACGAGTACATGTAGACTTGCCAAACGGCAGGATTTGAATTTCCTCCTCCTCCTCCTCCTCCTCCTTCTTCTCTCCTCCTTCTTCTTTTCTCCTTCTTTCTTCCTCTTCCTCCTCTTCCTCCTTTTCTTCTGCTTACTTTTAGTTAATTATATGTACATCCCAAATGCTGCCCTCCCACAAAGCCCCTCCCCACCCCCTCCTCTTCTCCCCAGAAAGGGAAGACCCCTTCCCCAGGTATCAGCCCACCCTAGCACATCAAGTCTCTGAAGGATTAGTGAATTCTTTCTCACTGAGGAAGGACAGGTTAGCCCTCTGCTACACATGTGCCAGGTGTCTTGGTCCAGCCCATGTGTGCTCTTTGGTTGGCGGCTCAGTCTTTGAGAGCTCCTAGGAATTCATGTTAGTTAATACTGTTGGTCTTCCTGTGGGGTTTCTATCCCCTTCAGGGTCTTCAATTCTTTCCCCAACTTTTCCATAAGGGTCCCTGACTTCCATCTAATGTTTGGCTGTGGGTATCTGCATCTGTTTCAATCAGCTGCTGGGTTGAGCCTCTCAGAGGACAGTTATGATAGACACCTGACTGCAAGCATAACAGAATATCATAAACAGTGTCTGGGATTGGTGCCTGCCCATGGGATGGGTCTCAAGTTGGGCCTGTCACTGGTTAGCCATTCCTTCAGTCTCTGCTCCATCTTTGTCCCTGCATTTCTTTTAGATAGGACAAATTTTGGGTCAAAGGTTTTGTGGGTGAGTTGGTGTACGTATCCCTCTGCTAGGGGACCTGCCTAGCTCCTGGAGGTGGCCCCTTCTGGTTTCATGCCCTCACTGATAGGCATCTCAGCTAAGGTCACCCATATTGGCTCCTGGGAACCTCCACTATCCCAGGTCTCTACCATCCCTGCAGTTCCCTCTACCATCCCTGCAGTTATAGATTTCCATTAGTGTTCTATTGAGAAAATTGTCTCCTGTACCAGTGTGTTCAAGGTTATTTCTATTTTCCCTTCTAATAGATTTCTTCTATTCCCTTCTATTGGAGCAGAATAGAAAAGATAGAGGAGGATACACTCCTTTCTCTTTTCATCCTTTGGGAAGGATCTGAAAATCAGAAGCAAAGTCTGGTCTTTGTCTTGCTAGCCATGAACTTGAACTGGTGTTTCAACTTCTTTGAGCTGTCTGCTCAGTTATGGTGGGCATCTGGCTCCAGATTCACAGAGCTGAGGCTAGAATGCCAGCATGGAAGGAGCTAGACAAGGTTGTCCCAGGAAGATAAGATAAGTCATAGGGGGTGATCTATCATGAGGATGGAACACGCGCATCCACAGTGCCCTACAGCAAGTGAGGCACAGATGAGTACCACGTTAGTGCAGGCTGACATGCTATGTATTTCTCTGAGAGTTCTCCTGCATTTACCACCCAGGCATGAGCTCAGTACACAGAACACACAGCTGCTGCGACCTCTTCATTTCTCAAATCCAACCAGGCTCCCTATGCTACTATATTTCCCTTATAAATCAACTCCTACGATTATTTGCAGATTTGAATAAATCACATCCAGAATTTTTGCAGTTGAACCAGAAGAACTGTGCACACCCTCCACCACAGCTTTTGTGTTAATTTAGTGGATTTCTCGCTGGAATGCCACAGCCATGTGAATAGCAGACTTCCTTTGCATTTAGAGCCACCTCCTTCCACAGCCGGCAGGAAACATCTTGGTTGAAGCAAAGGAATGTGAAACCCAAGTCAGCCTTATTCCACCCTCAGGGGAAAAAAAAAGATTCATTACCTGTGGCAGAAATACAAGTTGACCAGACAATTTGTCTGACAAGCTATGGCTGAGCTGTGAGACATAAAATCAGTCAAAGGCAGGAGCCCCGAACTGGGCTGAAAACCTTAGGAGTGCATAGCCACATCTTTCACTTACAGAGTACTTTGCAATCCACCAAGCAGTTTTACAACAGCTGAATGGAGACAGTAAGAAGAATGAAAGGACCCTTTCCATACAGACCTTGGGATGAACACACCCTCCTGGTGCTCTGACGCGTTTCATCTTTCAAAGGCTGTGCACTGATGCTAACTTCATCTTCAAATGCAAAAAACAAACAAACAAACAAAACCCCCAAAGATACAGCGGAGTTAAATAATATTACCTCAAGTGAAGAAACAAAGATAGAACCCTGTATTTGGCAGAAGGTCTATGCTCTTTTTATTTCTTTGTCACATCATCCCACTTAAACATGACTCCAACCACCACCAAGGGTGACTATTAGAGGTACTACCAAATCAGTGACTTTTATAGGCCAGGCACATAATTCTAGTCAGGAAGCTGGAGCAGGAAGGTTTTAAGTTCAGTGGCAGCCTGGGATACACAGTAAATTCAAGCCTAGCCTGGATTAAGAAGTGAGACTCTGTTTCAAAAACAAACAAACAAGAAAACAGTGATTTCTAGATAGTATGCACTGCTACATGGAGGGGATGTCTCAACAAGCTTGTTGAGTGAGTTTCCCAACCTTGAATCATGTGGGGAAGACTAACTGAAAGCCAGAGCAACCTAGAAGGTCTTATATCTGCAGGCAGGAGTTTCAGAGAGCTCGCAACCCAGGCATGCTGCCCTGGGCTAGTGTGCACCAGATGTCTTGCTATCCTTCTGTTCCACAGCTAGGAGAGCAATAAAAATTATTCCCTTAATTCCTACCACACAGTTCTTCTTGTTCACTGTGTGGTGTTCATAAGTACCACAAAGAGTTTGGCCAGAGAAGCAAATGCAGGTTGCTCAGACCCCGTAGAGCAGTGGTCCTCAACCTTCCTTCCTTCAATCCTTTAGTGCAATTCCTCGTGTTGTGGTGATCCCCAGTCATACACTAATTTAGTTGCTAATCCATAACTTTATTTTTCTCCCATTATGAACTATAATGTAAATATCTGATATGAAGATACTTGATATTTGACATCCCCAAGGGGTCACAGCCTACATAATAAGAACCACCACCATAGAGTCCTCATCTGCAACCCTACTCTCCTGCACATACTGGATCCCAGACCCAAGCAAGCCCTGACAGTACCATCTCTGAACGGTAACACCAATCTCCCATCTCTGCTGCTACTGCTGAGTCTGATCCTTGCCATGGGCTTCTGATCCACTGCAGCAGCCTCCAACTAAGCCTCTGTTTCTACGCTGAGGACCATTTCCCACAAAGCACCGGGGCAATCGTACTAAAAGCTTTGTACTTCGTTCAACAAAATCTACATTCTGAATGCACGGCACACACTCTCATGCATTTCTATTTGTTTTTCTGACTCCACCCACTTGGACTTGTTCTCTCCTCAGACCTAGGGTTTCTCAGAATGTGAAGTCTGGAACAAAAACTTCACCAACACCAGGCCATCCAGTTACACACACAGAATCCTTGGCCCTACCCTGACCTCTGGAATCAGATTTTCCATGGTCAGGGCTCCAAGGGCTGCAGGATGAGCTGATCCCTGCGGACCACTGATCTAAGCCACATTTATTCTGAGTGGATCCCTTACTCGGGAGCTTTGGCATAATGATTGTCTACACTTACAATGCATGTGCTCCTGAGTCACCTCTGCTGTGGTTTCTGTTTCTCTTCTGCCCTTCCTTACTCAGTGAATATGCAAAGTAAATAGAAATACGGCATCAGGCCTGCTTGACAGTTTCCAAAACCAGGTCCCGTTTTGTACGCCATCAAACGCATGCCCGAGTACAGAAGGCATCTGCTCCCACCAGCAACACAGGGAAACTTTACTCCACCTCACAGAAAAGAAAAGTGATGGGCTAGATTTGGTTACCAAAGTCCAGGCATTGGGAAAGCTAGGGCTTGCTAAGCCACTGCTGTCTTACTTAGGATTTCTATTGCTGTGAAGCAGAACCTTGTAAGTTTGGCTACCTTACACCTCAGAGGTGTAGCCCATTGTCATCATGATGGTAAGCATGGTGGCAGGCAAGCAGACATGACACTGAAGAAGTAGCTGGGTACTCTACATCCGGATCAGCAGGCAGCAAGAAGAGAGAATGACACTGGACCTGGCGTGAGCATCTGAAACCTCAAAAGCCATCCCCAGTGACACACTTCCTCCAACAAGGTCACACCTACTCCAACAAAGGCCATACCTCCTGTTAATGGCACTCTCTGTGACCCTGTGGGGACCATTTCATATCCAAACTACCATACCTCCTAGAAAAGCTGCTTTGAATAGCATCTTACTGTCTAGCTAGACCCAAGGCAGTGTCATAAAATGAGACTTATACAGACACTGTCCTTCATGGCTGGCTGAGGTCCAGAGCTGGAGATGTGCACATGACAGCCACTAGCAGGTGACAGCCACCTGTGCCTGTCTATTGGTGCATCTGACTTGAGTGGTTGGCTGTCGCATTCATATTTGGTAAGAACTATGGTTTGTGTTTAAGTTCTTGAAAATACAGAAGGAAAGGGGAGGAACCTCTTATGAGAGGGTGTATAATAATTGCCTGGACTTGACCTTGGCACTCAGATGACCTCGGAGTATGGCCTAAAAGGTTTTGAACAGTTTTAAGCTTTGATCACTCTGTGATGTGTAACTTGGGCTGATTCTTCCATTTTTAACATTCCTCCACATCCTGCACTTTTTCAGCTACAATTTTCCTTTCTTAACTTTAAAAGCATTGACTGTTTTTTGTTGTTGTTGTCATTGTTTTGGGGGGGGTTGTTTTGTTTTTGTTTTTGTTTTTTTTAAATGCCTAAACCAAAATCTTTCTGAGAAAGAATTACTTAAGGAGCCACAATTGTGCTCTGGGAACTTGCCATATCCAGGGTTGCAGACTTTGGGGAGGAATCCTAATTCCCTGTATAGACTTCTCTTTGGTTGTTTGAAGTCCACGCTTGCATTCTGCACTAATGGCTTGAAATCCGAGACTCCAGTGACTGCAAAGCTTTTGTCCCACGCTCAAGGATTTCAAATTCAGAACAGCTGGACCCAAACTGCCTCTCCATCGTCTTCCTTTTGCATTATCTTCATTTATTTCTGGGACCAACTGACTAGATGCTTTTCTCTTTTATAATTGAATATAAGTAAACAAAAAACTAATAATTAGCAGTGCCAACAGGGACTAAAATTTAACGGGACCCTTTTATCTAAGTGTGGCTCAGGAAGCCACACACTTAAAGCTGTGATGTATTGATTCTGTGGCTTACTTCTCCTGTGTCATTTCAGAGACCCCCAAACATCCCACAAGGCATATGTAGAAAAAATTATATACACAATTAGCTAATAAAATTAACTTTTTGTGATGTTATGTGGCTTGACCAAGAAAAGAAAAGGCACCAATTGCCTATGTTTGGGATTTCACTTAGAGACCTGATGTGCCACGTCGAGAGGCTCAGTGAACGCTGGGACCACTGCGATCTATCTTCTCCTCCCTAGTCACACTCAGTTCATAAGCCCAGGAGAGTTTTCTCCTTGTGCTCATCATATCTGGGGCTCCAGCAGCGAGGGTGGCCTTCAGCCAGTGTGTCAAATGGGAACAAGCATGAGCACCTTGAGGTGTGGCTCCAGCGTCTGTAAGGATCCTGCTGTTCCCTGACGGGCACTGCCAGTTGGACAAATGCTTGGAGAACTGAAGCTGCAACATGTACAGTTCTGTTCAGGATGCTCTGAGCTTCTGTTACTCTTCACAATGTCTACAGAAACTACATCCCTGGGTTTGTTCCTTGACTTGTGCCGGACCTTTGGTCATTCTCACCTCCATGAGACATGACTTCTTTTGGTCTCAGCCTCAAGCTTCCTTCAGCCAGATTTAATCATCTCAGAGGATTTAGAGCTACCTAGTCTCCTCGGCAACCTTTAAAGCAACTTACATCACTTGACATCTGGTGGCATGTCTGTCTCTAATGACAGACATGTCATCTGTCTCTTCTCATCCCCTTTGAATAACAGCCTGCCTTAGTCTCCCTAACCTGTAAGCTTCCCCTAGGGGAATCTGAGTCATATCTGGGGTCTCACTTGCTATCTTTTCTCTTCTCGTGATATCTCTGCAATTGCATACACCACCTGAAGAACTTGGTCCAATGGAAGTAACCCAGCAAAGGTTCATTTGAACAGCAGCCCCTGCCCTGTCGCAGTGATAAGATGGTGTCTCCCTTGTCTCTCTGTGACTCACTGGAGCTCAGGAACCACTTCCTCAACAGAACAGAGCAGAACGCAGGATACAGAACAAAAATGGTGTCGGGGTGGGTGGGGAGGGGAGATGGCAAATACAGAAGTGAGCCTGTCATAACAAAAGTTACTTCTATGTATGAAGTTAAGCTGCATTGCCAAAAATATGTCTAAACTTGAGTCTGAAGTCTCTGACTTGTACCAGAAAAAGAAAGTTCTGAACGTGCTCTGGACAAAGCATGTTCCAAGATAGATATGATTTTTCCAGGATCCGGAGAGAATGAAGAAAGAAGGTCAAAGGGCTTGCCACAGCCTGTCAGAAAGCCTTGATGGGCTGAATGTTCCAGCCATTCAATATGAACAAAGGAAAGAGCTTTTTATGTCACAAGAGAGTAGTGAAAACATTTAGCATGGGGGGGGGAGGTCGGGTTCACCTTTGGAAAGCACATTCTTTTGGCTTGCAAACTGCGAACATCTTCTGAATTGGAGAACACAAAATGAGAAGGGGTGCCCCCTAGAGGTCAGACAGATGAACTTCACACTCCAGAAAAATGTGTGAAATGACACCATGATACATGGCTAGAGATGTATGTTTCACACAAATATGGACATCTTTTTTAGTTTTATAAAAGTCATGAAGGATGAAGCCAAAGCAGTGCTTTGAGGAAAACTGGTAGCATCCCAAATACATTTAAACAGAAACAAAAACAAAAACAAAACTACGCATCTCATGTCCGATTCACGAAAACAGCAATTGAGCAACATGAGCCAAAAGCAAGCAGCAGAAGGGGCGGAACAATTAGACTGGAAGTCAGTGAAGCTGATCCCCCCCCCCCAAAGATATGAAACTGAATCAGAAGCTGATTGTCAAGGCAGACATGGTGGTATATGCCTTTAATCCTAGCAAGGGCAGGCAAACCTATGTGTTCAAGGCTAGCCTGGTCTACACAGTGTGCTCCAGGATAGCCAGTGATATATAGAGAGATTTTGTACCAACTACTCCACCACCAGGAAAAAAAAAAAAAAAAAAAAAACGTTGATTGTTAATGTCTGCCTTTCCTGAGATCCCACGCGGATCTTGAAACTGGAAAGAGCCTCTCCTTTTTCCCCAGGACACTGCCTGCAACCCCCTCAGGCTCCCTCACGATCCCACACTGACCAAGTTGCTAAGCAGTCCTCTATTCCCTCCCTCGCTCCAGGCTGGATGCTCAAGATCCTGGCCACATTCCTCAGGACCCTATCCTCAGAGTGCCAGGACTCTTCAAGCAATGCCCAGCTCATGCAACCAGTCCCTGGAAAAAGACTTAACCAACTTAACCCTTCTGTCTGTACCCTCTGAGCCCACCTGACCGCTAAAAAAGAACTGAATCCCTTTGGCTTGACCCCTCATCTGCCCATGCCATTCAGCTTACTGCCCTAGTCCTCTAGCTGCCATACCATACAACCGGGTAAGAGACCTACTATACTTTCTTCCATAACCCCAGAACTCTCTTAAACTCTCTTGACCACACCCCTGCTTTAAGACTCAGGTCTTGTGAACTAAACATTATATCAAAAGATACAACCACGCCTTTAATCCCAGCACTTGGGAGGCAGAGGCAGGCGGATTTCTGAGTTCGAGGGCAGCCTGGTCTACAAAGTGAGTTCCAGGACAGCCAGGGCTATACAGAGAAACCCTGTCTTGAAAAACCAAAACAAAAAACCAAACCAAACCAAAACAAAAGATACAACCAAAAATCTAACTCCAGATGACAAGACCCCATAGTAAAGACACAATATGAAGAAAACAAGAAAATATGCCCTTCCCAGTGATTGCTAATTGCCCATTATGAGCTGTTGGTCTGAGAAACCTCAAAGACCCTACCCAAACAACCAAATCCTCTGCCATTGCTCTCGGTTGCCCACTAGAACTAGGGGATAAGACCCGTTTCTTAAGATAGTATATAGTTGCTTGCATAACAGAAAAATCAAGTGGAACTAAATTAAAAGCTCCCTCCTCACCCACTAGCTTTCATCATTCCAAAAGGTAGCACATAGGCAGCTGGTTAAGAAAATGCAGTGATAATATTATCAAGAGAATACCAACAGAGTCAACAAACCTGGACCCTTGAGGACTCCCAGGAGCTGAACCACCAACCAAAGAACTGGACCTAGGCCCTCGGCACATATGTGGCAGATGTGCAGTTTGGTCTTCCTGGAGGTCCCCAGTGACTGGAGCAAGGGGCTATCGCTGATTCTGTTGCCTGCCTGTGGATCCTGTTACCCCTGTTGCCTTGTCTGTCCTCAATGGGAAAGAATGTGCTTATCCTGCAGTGTCTTGATGTCAGGGTGAGTTAGTACTAGGGGAGGGGGCTCCCCTTCTCAGAGGAGAAGGAGAGGGGTGGGGGAGGGACTGTGTGAGAAGAGGACTGAGGGAAGGGGCTGCATTTGTAATATAAAGTGAATAAATAAATTAAATAATGGGGAAGGAAAGAAAATGCTATAATAATATTGTCCAGCTATAAATTTTATGTACTAGTAGATTAACTTGCCAAAGAAGATGCAATAATAATATCACTGTTATAGGGGTAGCCAATCATTCTTTGATTGGATTTGAAGCCTGCTCCACAAAGGGAATACATGCATAATGCCATGAGCCTAGTCGAAAATCCATGGCAGGGGAAGCCATGAACCCTGGAAGAACTGAATACTGGTTTTCAGTTCAACTGATATAGTATCAAACTGCCTTCGAAATAATTACATTTGAACTTATACATAAATGTTACTCTTAGCTTTCATCTTTTCCCAATGAAAAGTGAGAAATGCAGAGACTCCTGGCTACACAAGGTGCTGGGTCTAAGTGAGGAGCGTTTAGCACTAAAGATGTTCTATCCTTTCTAAGCATCAGGCAACTTCAAGGAGGAGGAAAAGAACGTAAGAGAAGACAGACAAAATGACATCTTCTGGGCAAGACACAGCCACAACCATCACAAACTGACAGCAGCGTCGGGTGCTTGCACTTAGTTTGCACATGAATGGGCCTGTCAATCAATAGTCAGGCATGATTGAGAGCCTTATCTATTACCACTGAGATATTTGCTGCTGATAGATTCAGAGAGACAGGAAGAACCGTTGTCTCTGCTTGGATCCTCACTGGTGATACCACCATGATCCAATGGACAATTCCAATCCAAGGGTCAGACAGCTGGCCCTTGTTAAATTAAATAGGTCAAAAGAACGTTATGAATTCAGAATGGGGCTACTGAAGAGGAAGAGGGTTGTCCAGGCCAACATAGACATTTTCTCAGGGGGTCATTTCCCAACACTTTTGGGGAGACAAAACACATTCCTAGAGAACTTCTGAGAAGCAGGAATGCAGGAACTTTCATTAGACACATAGATGCCGCATTATATAGAAAGGGGCCTACTAGGATGGAACTAATCGTTAAATAAAACAAGTAGAGAGTTTCTCATTGTCAGGGAAAGGAGAAGGCTAGACGAAATGCTGTGGTTTGGACTCTATCAAGAGAAACTGGTATGAACTCCAGCTTGTTATAATATAAACCAGACAAACTCCAAAAGTGAATATAGCTGTATGTGTCTATGCGTTCGTATGTGTACAGATATTTCTAGTGCTACGCACTGAAAGAGCCTCCTACAATTAGAAAAGCTATGTGGCAATTAAGATCTAGACTCCGGATTTAAAACCGTTCTCCTACCAGAGGAAGCAGAGCCCCCTACCCCACGCCCCGTGATAGATGGGAAAGGGATGCTCTCTAGAATAAAGGACACACACACACACACACACACACACACACACACACACACAAAGGAGAGGGACTTGGAAAGCCTTCCTGTGACTGAGATGAAGTAAGTACAGAGCGGGCAGAAGTATGGTGGGGGATAAGTCAAAAGTGCAGAGAAGCCAACCTGAAAGTCCTCCCAATATTTAGCCCTTCAACAATTTGAGCAACAAATTAAAGACAATTGCACTCTATTAGACCCCCACATCAAGTCTCCCGAAATCCTTCCTGACATACAGAAACAGACGTGAAAGGGCACATCTACAAAGCAGAGAAACTGTAATCAAGAAATGCAGAGGAGCTGGAGACAGGCATGGCCTTCCTTAGCACCTGGCCTAATGATCCTTCCAACAAGGACCTACAGACCTTGCTCGTGGTCAGTAAGAGCTTTAAGCAAAGGCAGGCTATCTTCCCACCCTCAAGTTTCTGCCCTCAAACACTTATCAGGCATAGAATAGTTTTATTTATGCCCACAAATTCTTCAAAGTTCCCTTCATGAAGCAAGCAAGACTGACTCCCTAGCCTGGCTTTCTGGCATGGAGGTTCGACCTAGTAGCTTCAGTGAAAGGAGACCAGGAAGAAACAGAAGTCATGTGACAGCACAGAAATCAGCCATGTGATCCAAGTTAACCAACCTCACATGTAGTGATCAATGCTGCTGTGGGGTGATGAGAAAGGCAGGTCCCCTCTGGGAAGCTCCAGCATCCATAGCCTTGTCTACTCATGAAAAGCTCCAGAAAAAGCCAGCATTGGAATAATCTTACCTCTTCAACCTCATAAGCATTTCCAAGGACGTGAAAGATAAAGACAGACAGGTGACCAGCACTCCCAGCTTTCTCAGGGTCACCAGGGTTCCTAGGGTACAGAACTTCGAGAGAAAGAGAGAGAGAGAGAGAGGGAGAGAGAGAGAGAGAGAGAGAGAGAGGTGTCTCTCTGTGTGTGTATGTGTATGTATGTATGTATATATGTATGTACGTATGCATGTGTGTGTGTTTGTGTGTGTGAGTGTGTCATGTGTGTGTGTCTGTGTGTGTCTGTCTGTATGAGTGTGTGTCTGTGTGTGTCTTTGTCTTTGTGTGAGTGTGTCCTGTGTGTGTCTCTGTGTGTGACTATGTGTGTCTCTGTGTGAGTGTGTCTGTGTATGTGTCTGTGTGTGTGAGTATGTATGTTTGTAGCTGTGTGTGTGTATCTGTGTATGTGTCTGTGTGAGTGTGTGTGTGAGTGTTTGTGAGTGTGTATCTGTGTGTGTGAGTGTGTATGTGTGTATCTGTGAGTCTGTCTGTGTATGTGTCTGTGTGAGTGTGTGTGTGAGAGTATGTCTGTGTGTATCTGTGTGTGTGTATCTGTGAGTGTGTGTGTGTGTATCTGTGTGTGTCTGTGTATGTGTCTGTGTGAGTGTGTGTGTATGTATCTGTGTGTGTGTATGTGTGTATCTGTGTATGTATCTGTGTGTGTATGTGTGTATCTGCGTATGTATCTGTGAGTGTGTGTGTGTGTGTGTGTATGTGTATATCTGTGTGTGTCTGTGTATGTGTCTGTGTGAGTGTGTCTGTGTGTATCTGTGTGTGTGTGAGTATGTCTGTGTGTATCTGTATATGTATCTGTGAGTGTGTGTGTGTGTGTGTGTATCTGTGTGTGTCTGTGTATGTGTCTGTGTGAGTGTGTGTGTGTGTGTGTGTGTGTGTTGTCTGCATGTATGCGCACCAGGCACATTCCTAGAGGCTTTGGGAGCCAGAAGAGGTTGGCAGATTCCTGGAACTGAATTTAGAGATGGTTACGAGTCACCATGTGAGTGCTGAGAACCAAACCCAGTTCCTTTGCAAGAACAGCAAGTACTCTAACCACTGAGCCCTCTCTCACGGGACATTCACTTTAAAAACAGAAGTAGCGGGGATAAGCTCTCCACTCTGCTAAAGAGGCTTGACAGCATAACAGGGCAGAATCCTGGGTGGGATTCAGTGAAGAATAAGCCCTGTGGTGTCTCTAATACTGTTGAGCTGATATTAACTTACACCTGTTCCCTTAAACAAGGAAGAGTGAGACAAGGTCCTGCTATGTGGTCCAGGCTATCCTTGAGCTTAGGAACTTTTGCTTCAATCTTTCAAGTTCTGAGACTCCAGAGAACCAAATAACCCTATTAAAAAATTGAATACAGAGCTAAACAAAGAATTCTCAACTGAGGAACCTCAGATGGCTGAGAAGCACCTAAAGAAATGTTAAACATCCTTAGTCATCAGGGAAATGCAAATCAAAACAACCCTGAGATTCCACCTCACACCAGTCAGAATGGCTAAGATCAAAAACGCAGGCAACAGCAGATGCTGACAAGGATGTGGAGAAAGAGAACACTCCTCCATTGCTGGTGGGACTGCAAGCTGGTAAAAAAACCAATTTGGAAATCAATCTGGCAGTTCCTCAGAAAACTGAAAATAGTTCTACCTGAAGACCCAGCAATACCTCTATTGGGCATATACCTAAAAGATGCTCCAACATATAACAAAAACACATGCTCGACTATGTTTATAGCAATCTTACTTATATTTTTTATTAGATATTGTCTTCATTTACATTTCAAATGCTATCCCGAAAGTTCCCTATACCCTCCCCCTGCCCCTGCTCCTCTACCACCCCCCCCCACACACACACACTCTTACTTCTTGGCCCTGGCATTCCCCTGTGCTGGGTCATATAAAATTTGCAAGACCAAGGGGCCTCTCTTCCCAATGATGGCTGATTAGGCCCTCTTCTGCTACATATGCAGCAATCTTATTTATAGTAGCCAGAAGTTAGAAACAACCCAGATGTCCCTCAACAGAGGAATGGATACGGAAAATGTGGTACATTTACACAATGGTGTACTACTCAGCTATTTAAAACAATGACTTCATTAAATTCACACGCAAATGGATGGAACTAGAAAATATCATCCTGAATGAGGCAACCCAGACACAAAAGAATGCACATAATATGTACTCATCGATAGATGGATATTAGTCCAAAAGTTCAGAATACCCACAATACAACCCATAAACCATAAGCCGTATGGAACTTAAGAAGATGGAATATCAAGGTGTAGATGCCTCAGTCCTACTTAGAACAGGGAACAAAACAATCACAGGAGGTAGAGGGAGGGAGAGACCTGGGAGGGAGAGAGGGAGGAGAGGGAAAAATGGGAGGCAGGATAAGGTATTGGAAGGGACAGGAGAGAAGTACGGAGGATCAGGAAATTGAATGGAAACATGGAGCAGTGGGGGATGGGGAACTGGAGTTAGTCACTAGAAAGTCCCAGACTCTAGGGAAGCAAGAGAGTGCCAGGACTCAGTGGTGATCACTTTAGCCAAAATATCCAACCAAGGGGAGATACAACCTGTGGAGACCACCTCCAGTGGATAGGTACGGGCCCTAGTGGAGAGAAGGGGCCACCCACGCATCTCAAAATTTTTTAACCCAGAAATGTTCCTGTCCAAAGGAAAGACAGGGACAAAAATGGAACAGAGACTGAAGGAAAAGCCACACGGAGACCATCCCACCTAGGAATCCATCCCTTCTCCAGACACCAAACCCCCACACTATTGCTGATACCAAGAAGCACTTGCTGACAGGAGCCTGCTCTGGCTGTCCTCTGAGAGGTTCTACCAGCAACCGACCAATACAGATGCAAATACTCACAGACAGCCATCAGACTGAGCCTAGGAACCCCAATGGAAGAGCTAGGGGAAGGGCTGAAGGAGCTGCAACCCCATAGGAAGAATAATATCAACTAACTGGACCACCCAGAGCTCCCAGAGACTAAACCACCAACCAGAGAGTACACATGGAGGGAGCCATGACTCCAGATGCATACGAAGTAGAAGATGGCCTTATCTGACACCAATGGGAGGGGAGGTCTTTGGTCCTGTGGAGGCTTGATGCCCCAGCATAGGGGGATACTAGAGCAGTGAGGTAGAAATGGGTGAGTGGGTAGAGGAGGTCTTTCATAGAGGCAAAGGTGAGGGAGAAGGGATGGGGGGGGTGGAGGAGTAACTGGGAAGGGAGCTATCATTTGAAATGTAAACGAATAAAGTGATGGATAAAAAGAAAAAAGAAAGAAAGAGATGTGAGGCAGCCATCTGGCATGGCATTAATTCAAAATGTCTGTAAGGTGAGGGTACACATGAGTAGAGCTATGGAGACAGGAATCAGTTTCTATGTTCATCTCTCTGTTTCTGTCTGTCTGTCTGTCTGTCTGTCTGTCTGCCTGCCTGTCTGTCTGCCTGCCTGCCTGCCTGCCTGCCTCCCAGTCTGTGTGAATGCATGTAATAAAGACTTGAGAAGCACAGGCTCTTGTATCAATGAGCATTAGATGGGTTCTGGGAGTGCGAGTGGAGATTTTCTGTCTTTGTGCCTTATTAATTGTAAATGTCTTGAAATATATTAATCTTAATAAACAAGACACATGTATTTATTCTATTCAACATTGATGTTAAAAATGACGCGTAACAATAAAACATAAATATATATGACTTGGTAAATAACTATTAAACAAATGACTGAGAAACTGCCAAACTGTTAAAATAATGAAATGTATTGCCAGGAGCAAGGAGCCCCATGGGCTCTCTTACTTTTTGAGAGAAACAAAGACTGAATGTGATCAAGCACCACCAAGCGCTCACAGCATCTATGATTTCATTTGCATTTTCAATAAAGAACATTCTAGCAGAGTTATAAAACCGCCCCTAGCAACCATCCATAGTTAGGATGAAAGGATGCTCGTGCTATCTGAGAAAGAACACAGCACATGAAATTCGGAACTTTTAGCCGTCTGCAAATGCAGACCTAGCTTGTTCCTTCGAGCTGTGACATTTACCTGAATTCACCTGCACATCTAAACACAGGATCACCACACAAAGCAGGTCCACACTCACGAGGCTGAGACTCAGAGTCACCACTGGAAATGTCAGGCCAATCACTCCTGCCCTTCCATTTGGTTGGTAGAATAGATAAGCTTTGCAGCTGACTCAGTTGGCAGTGATAAGACATAGGGAGGGAATAAATTGCTGTTCAATAATACTAACTATGATAGGGGGCTGGAGAGATGGCTCAGAATCTTCCAGAAGACTCAGGTTTGATTCCCAGATCACCCGTAGCAGCTCACGACTGTCTATAATTCAAGTCCCAGATGACTCAATACTCTCTTGGGGCCTTTGTGGGCACTTCACACATGTGATGCACAGACATATTTGCAGATAAAACATCCATACACATTTTTTAAAAAATCAATAACACAAAGTGCCCTGTTCCATGTAGCTTGTTCCTGGAAACCTGAAGAGGGGAAGGAAGAAATGAAAACATGACAAACACAGAGAAAGAGTGAGAAGA
>NC_034602.1:22130066-22138738 GCF_900095145.1 Mus pahari
GAGAGAGAGAGAGAGAGAGAGAGAGAGAGAGAGAGAGAGAGAGAGAGAGAGAGAGAGATGGCATCGAGGAGTGGGTTTTGCTCACTGATGGAGGACATATGGAGGACATTAACCAGATGCAAGAACTGGGCATGTTTACCATGTCCAACACAAGCTCGTCTCAGTGTGGGGTCTCTGTAGGGAAGCAGTCTCCAGCTGCAGTCACCTAGGAGAAGAAAGCTGCGGCAGAAAGTTTGCGCACACACTGCTCCATCACTAGTAAACACTGATACACTAGACTGTGAGAGGGCTTTGCCATTTTTCTGAGGCACACCCAGGGAAGGCTTTACAATTTCCAGGGCCCTGAGGCACTGGGGTCCTGGATCCTTGACATTACTGTGCTCAAGTCAACAGCTGTCACTCAGCACTGTATCCACTCCCCACAAGAAGGAAAACTCCAAAGCATTCCTAAAACAGAGCACTGAATACTTGCTTGATCAAGATGAACTGAAGAGAGCACATTTTCAAGAAGATAATATTAAGGTCTCTAATGGGAGTGCACATGTGCATGCGCGCGCTCGTGCGCGCGCGCGCGCGCACACACACACACAACCAAAACGGCAGATCTGCAGGCTGCATGAAGGAGAATCCTCCTGGAGTCCTGTCCTCTACCACTTAGCTAGTGCAAGGTAGAGAGCTGATCTTGAGGATACTTCTGAGCAAGTAGAAAAATCACATCTTCGAGCCTGAAAGTCCTCCACTCCCACTGACTAAGCAAGGGATGATTCCTTAAACCATGAGAATACCCCCAGGAGAGCTGATTGAACACAAACTGACTGGACACAAAGACAAACTCAGACAAAGACTTCGTTTGGGTCACTTGCCTGAACTCTGCAAGATAAGCTAAGCTTGAAAGGTAAATGCAGACACTGCGGCTCCTCAGAGTCTCAGATGGTCAAGTCCATGTATGAAACACCTGCCGTGCAGCACTTGAGGAAGACAGTAGCTGGCAGGGTGAATAACAGTATGCAGAGAGCACCCTATGCTGAGGGTAGGCAACATCCTAATGGTGAGCTGATCCCTACGCAGAAACCCAGTAGCCAGCAAGATAGAAGGCACAGCAGTACAGACAGACCACTATAGTCTAATGCCCTTGACACCACAGAGACACTTCATCGAGCCCATTCTGGTCAAAGAGGTTGGAATGCCAGCTCGCCTTGCACTAGCAGAAATAGCTCCAAAAGACGATTTGAAATGAGAAATGACACATGCATGCCCCAGCAAGAAAGAACTAGGAATGGCTGTTAAGATTTCTCATTTTGATTGTGCCTTTTAATTTTTATGCTTTAATCTTTACTTTTTTTTTTTAGTTTTTTACTTTCTTGATTACATTTTTATGATGGCTCTATTTTTGTACACCCATACTATTCAATGATTTATCTCTTTCAACCTATATACTTTCTCCAATTACCATTTTATTTCCTATCTCCATTCCGTCCTTGTTGGGAGAGGATAGAATGTGTGCTGTATCCATCTGTGCACTGCCTTTGGAATGTTAGTGGCATTTTTATGAGTGTATGCATTTTTCTGTTAACCTACCTAGCTCTCAGATTATTGAATCTGGACTATTATGTTTACTTATTAACCTTTAAGGGCACAACAACCAATCAGAATTACTCTATTTTAATCTTCTAAACTAATCTGGCTCTCTCCAGCCAAAATCCCAATGATACTTGCATTTTAGTACTGATCTGGCTCTCTGGGATCCAGGTCTTTTCTCATGGTTAATCCTGGTCTCTCTCCTTAGCTAATTCCCACTTCCTCTCCCTCCTGTTTTCTTCCCTGGCTAGGAGGAAGTCCTGCCCTATTCTCTCCCCTGGACAGTCACTGGCTGATCAGCTGGCTTTATTGACCAATTAGGGAATAAACGAAGAGCAATGATTACAAAACACTGAGACAGGAAATTCTTAGAATAAGGACTGCAAACAGATGTGGGGGCACAGAAATCAGTGTTTGAATATTATAAGGATACTCTTACACAGGGCACAAGAACATGAAGCTTACAGCAGAGGCCAGAAGAAAGTGTCAGATCCTCTAGAACTGGAGTTAAAGGCAATTGTGACATGACCTGTCCCCCTCCATGATGATCAAGGAGCCTAACCCTCTGGAACTGTAAGCCCCCAATACATCCTTCTGTAAGTTGTCTTGATAAGAGTGTCTTATCACAGCAATAGAAAAGTAACAGACCAGAATGACATGCACATGCATATGTGCACACACACACACACACACACACACACACACACATACACATACACACTGCTTCTGGCTACCTAGTGTTCGGCACTATCTTGGGACTCTGTCAGCAAGAAAGTAATTGCCGGATGAAGTCCCTTAACTGAGACCTGCATACTTAAAAAGCTTGCTCTTCTTTACAGTATGTCCAGTCTTGAGAGCCATGTGATTAACAAAAGAATGCAGACTAATGCAGACAGTTATCCCACGGATGCTTAGGATACGGAAGACCCTCCCTCTTTAACTCTAGGGCTTTGGTACCTCACAGTGAGTACATCTCACCCACCTTGGTGTGAAATAGGGATTTGAGACTGGAAGATGGAGAATTGTGGAGGGGGGTTGGTGGGAGGCTGGTCCTTGACTGGCCATCAGTCTCGGCCGACACTAGAGATGAAGTCTCACACAAACCACCCCAGCACACATATTTTTCCCAAGAGTCCTCTCACTCATGGGCGATTTCTCCTTGCCCCAATGTTTTTAAGTCAGACAAACCATGTGACTATCACATGAAATTGTTGATTCAAGGGGCTCCTGTATAACTAGATGCAGTGTCAGATTGGAAACCCATGCTTGCAGCCTCTGCAACAACTCTCTAGTTGCTTTGTTTTCGACATGTCTAACAAACTCATTAACACCAGGGATGACCCGTGGTCCACTTGGATGAGGAGAGGACTAAAACTGATATGCAGAGAGAGGGTGATATGCCCCGAGGTCATCTGATAGTACAGCCAAGATGCTGAACAGGACCCTTTTGACCTCTACTTTCAGCTTTGACCTTGAGATGCCATGGCCAAATATATTGGAACAGGGCCATGCACAGAGCATGTCAAAGGCCTTTTCACCCCATTTACTTGTCAGTATCCTGGGAAACAGGGAATAAACACGCAGTCAACAGGACCAGAAAATAAACCCTAAGCAATTAATTATTGTAAGAAGTTCTGTGTGGGTCCAAAGAATAAGGAATAACAAGGGCAGGGACCGGGTGGATAAACATGGATTTCTATGGGTTGTATTCTTCCAAATGTCTTCTCCATGCTAAGTCCAAGTGCAACTTAATACTTAAAATGCAGAGCTGTTTAGCAAAGTCATACTGTTAGAGTTATGTCTCAGGGCTGCCAAGGGAGGCTGCTGACCAAAGCAGCACCTGGGAAACTTTCTCTCTGACCCCGAGTGGGTATAGGTGTAGTGTGTGTTCGCATGAAGTGCTGCATACTCACTTCATTCTCTCCTTTCTGCATTGCAGCTCCTCACAGTTCCAAGATCTGGAATCTTGCTTTGCATTTGATCCTTCACAGTGACATGCTAACAAGACAACTTTTTTTCTTCCTAAACTTATAGTCTGATGAGAAAGATGTGTTTCTAGTAGGAAAAAAAAATATCCAAAAAGCCATTGGGAATTATAAATAGGTTCTAAGAAGTGGTAGTGATATCCTAATTTCCTGAAAAGGAAAAATCGGTAAGACATTCTGACAGACCTCAAAAGCATGGGTTCCTGTGTCTCCTTGCCTCAGCTCACAGAAGGCTTCCTTGGTGGATCTGTTTATCTTTGAGTGACATTATAGTCATATCAAACATGTGAAGTGAAGTAGACCATCAAAGGGTTTATAAGTTGATTCAAACTTAAAGGTCAGAGTACCACCAGTCTCGTGCCTGCATTCTGTAAAAATAGATCATTGCACTTTGGTGATAATTTACTATTCAGATTCTCTCCTCAGCTTACCACTGAAATTCACTGGGTTCTTTCTCCTGAACATGTTTGTTGAGCATATCCCAGACCGTGGATATTACTCTGAATGCTGAGAACACAGGGCTAAAAAATGAGAACCAGATCTACAGGAATCTTTGGGTCAAGCACATTCTGGGATGGATGGGTCCTGCATGTACAGTCAACCCCATAGCTAGATTAACTCTAAGGGAAGAGTCCATCATGGGCACAGAAAAGTCTTTTCAGAACCTCTCACAATTCCAAAGTGAAATCCTGAATAGGATTGAGGCATGCCATGGGACACCAAGAGAAATTCAGTGAAGGCTCAGCAGAAGAGAGCCTGTGTCAATCAGCCTGGAAAGGAGTCACCACATCCAGGGGCATGTGCTGTTCACAATGTGGAAGTCAGAAGTCCAAGATTAAGATATCAGTTGACTAAGTCACTGATGCAGGCTCATGTTCTGTCTTGCAAATGGTCTCTTCTTATATGAAAAAGAACAGGCTCTAGTATCTGCTTCTCTTTTTACGGGGCACTAATCCATCCCATTCTGGAGACCTGTACCCTCACAACATTTTATAACCCATAACATTGAGAGTTAAAGATTAAACATAGCATGTTCAGGGGCAGGACATAATAGAGTGTACAAGGGCAGGGTGGGCAGCCTGGATATTTGGGTGGCTGAAATTCCTGCCTCCAGGTCATGAAGGGAGCAGATCCAGATCCTGATAGTACAGTCACACCTGATTTCAATACCACTAGGCTACACTGAGCTCATATCTTCTCCCCAGAGTCCACCCTAGGAAGTTCCAGGACCAAGAAAGACACCCTTCCTGCATGCTGTAAAATGTAAGTTCTGACTCTCCCAGGATTTCATTTCTTCAGGCTGTGACTCCCTCAGTATGGGCATATACCTGGATTCATCATTTGCCTCTGATACTACAGTCTTGCTCTGGTCATGTTAAATCCTGCCCTATGGAGCGAGCATGAGAAAGGAGGAAAGGAGACGAAGTGTGCTCCCAGAAACAGTTGGATCTTCTCCTCTCTCCTCTGCCCCTCTCGATGAGAACAGCTGGACACATTTGCTCCTGCAACTCCTGAGAAAGTCCTTTGAAATTTGGCATGCCCCTGGTGTTGGAGGGGAGGAAGGCATCTGAAATGGAAGGATTTGAAGTTCAGACCAAGTGAATAAATGACCTCATTTTATAAAAGCAGGCATAACTGGTCTCAGACCCAACCTTAAAGGATCCTGCTCAAACAGCATCTAGACCTGAAGTCCTAGAATTATCTTTTGACTCTGAATAATCCAAACAACCAAGTCCCAGCTGACATGGGGAGGCTTAGCCTGCATCTCCCCCTCGAAAAGAGGAAACAATGTGAAGTTTGTGTTGAAGACATTTGTGCATATACCTTGTTTAATGCCACAGCTGTCCCCAGACATGCCAGAACATAGACTTGAGGCTCACGGGTTCTTTCTGTGCACCCCACAATGTAGAGGCCGCACTGGCTCCAGATACAGACAAGCAAGCCAGACAAGCAGCTGTGTTCAGTATTCTATTTCCAAACGGGAGGGCATCACTCTTTTGTGCCTTGCTCAAAAGTCTATTGGCTCGGAAAGCTATTACGTATTTGCCAGGATCCTCAGCTGGCTAATAGGAAGCTGTAGCTAGACAGTAAAGTCAAGGGGATCATTTTTCTTTGCATTTATTCAGAGAGAACAGATCAATTCCAATTCTAGACAAGGCTCCAGGGAAGTTCATTGAAGACGTTGTTATGGTCCATTCACTTACCCCTGTGTTCATCCATTCACTTAAACAGAGTGATTTCCTCAACGACTCACTTCTCTGTGTGACCACAAGGACTGGTCCTTGATCATGCAGCCTCTCTGGTTCCAGCTTTCATTTGTTCTAAGCACCAAACCCGTCACACTTTCTCACCAGAAAATATTGGATCTCTTCCTACAGCCTCTAGTCAATTTGGGGATTCATACAAAGAACATATCTTCCTCAGACATCTGCTACACCCCCACACTTGATCCCTGCTTCTCTCTATACACGGATCCTGTGTCTCCTTACTGACATTTCTAGATCATTCTCCACCCTGATACCTTCTGCCAGAAGGTGTCTGTTACTGAGGTAACATTCAGTCATCTTCATTTGCATCAGCTGAGATGAATATAATTCTCTCCATCTACATTTATTAGCATGATGCCTTATATTGATTTTCTTACCACCCTAGAATTCCTGGATAAATCCCACTTGCTTCGGGTGCATTATCCATTCAATGGGCAGTTACTTTCAGGCTGCTGCTATTTTGCGGATATATATTCTTGTAGTGTCTTTGGCTTTGTCTATCTGTATAATGCTGGCCTCATAGAACAAGTTATGAAATGTTCAACCCTCTTCAACTTCTGAAGGAGTTCAGAAGGTTCAGCGTTGGCTTTTATATTAACTATCTCTCACACGTCATAGGATAAGCTGACTGGCTCTAGATACATCTTCACTGAACAGTGTCGAATTCAATCTCTTTGCACATTGAGCTTTTCAGTTTTCTGTTTCTGTATGATTAGCCAGTTGTCTGTCTCTAGAAGTTTCTTTTGCCTCTCTGATCTGTTGGCATATAAAATATTGTAATATATCTTGGTATTTCCTATTTCTATAGTCCTCGTTGTGGTATTCCTCTAATTTATAATTTTATTTTCCCTTTTGTTCTTATTTAGTATTTTAAAGGCTTATCCATTTAGCTCTGGTTATTATTTTCCCACCTTCCTAATTTAGTTTTTGACTGCTAGTCATGTTTAGTTACCTGGAATATAGAGGTGCATTGTTCATTGATGTCTTTCTGCTGTATAACTTGGATACTTAGTTATGAATTTCCCCATGACCACTCTTTTTTTTTTTTCTGAAACATGGTTCTTGAGTTTTGTGATTTTTTTTCTATTTATTTACAGCACTTCTTCATTTCTCCTTTGCTCTACAGCTTACATAAAATATTTTAATTTCTACATATGCATGACTTTTTCAGTCATCCCTCTGTAACTGATTTCTAGGGCCAATAACCCGGTAGTTTATTGAGACATCCTCTGCGGCCTAGCATAGATAAGGCTCATCCTGCAGGGAATCCTGTGTGGACTTCAGAAGAACACGTACACTGTTCTTGGTACTGACTGGAGGGTTATCGACGTATGTTAATTCTGATAGTGTGTAGTGTTTTTCATGGCGTTGGTTCCTGTGCTGACAACGAGTCTACATCTATTGCCTCCAACTGTTAGAGAGCTTTGCTTTTCAGTTCAGTTCTCGTACTTCTGTCCCTTATAGTTTATGGTTATGCTCTGGTTTTGTGTATGTTTATTACTATTATGTCTTCTTGATGAGTTTATTCTTTTTATGGCAACATTGTCCTCATGTCTTATGGTCAATTTGGATTTAAAATCCACCGTCTGTCTGATAATAGTAGAACAGATATAGCAGGGAACACCTCAACCATACTTATATTTCAACATTAGATGTCTTATATTTAAATTGGGCCTTTTGTAGATAGCATATAGTTATACCAGTTTTAATTCATTCTATGAGTCTCTGCTTTTTAAATTAATAGCTTAGTTCATATAATTTTGAGTATCTACTGTTAGAGGTCATACTTATTACTTTTTTTGTTGTGATAGACACCACAACTGAAAGCAACTTAGAAAAGACTTTATTTAATCTTACACTTTACAGTCCCTCACGGAGGGAAGCTCAAGGCAGCTTGGAAGCATGGAGACAGAACTGAAACCAACACCACAGAGGAACACTGCTGACTGGCTCGCTCCCTATGCTCATACTCAGCCAGAGTTCTACATAGTCAAGGCCACCTGCCCAGAGGTGATTAATGCCACCCAGAGGTGAGTTAGCTGGGCCCAATCTTGGCAATCATCAACCTTATGCCTTCAGGGCCAATCTGATGGAGACAATTCCTCAGCAGAGTTCCCTCTTCCAAGAACTCTCTAATCTGTGTCAAGCTTATACCAAGGAGGCAGCACAGAGGGCTTTAGGCTTCTCTCTCCCACTTCTCTCTTTCTCCTCTAGTAGGCAGCACAGAGGGCTTTAGGCATCTCTCTCCCACTTCTCTCTTTCTCCTCTAGCTTTTATGCTTGTGGTTCTCCACTCCTCCCACATCACCTTAGATTTTGTTTCTAATTCAAATTACCTAAACATTTTCAGTTGTTTTCTTTCTTTATTGTTTCGTACTCTAGACTTCTAGAGGCTGCAATTGTATTTATGGCAATGCAGCTTTCATTAGACCCAAGCCAGATTTAATTTCATGTGCAAGTCTGCTTGCTACAAAACAACCCTGTCCATCATTTTATGTGATTTCTACCCCTTATATGCTAGTTTTTGCTTATTTTGACCACACCGTATTGGATTCCTACTTTCTCTTCCTTTTCCTTTCTGCTTCACAGAGTGGATTACACACACCGAGCCACTCCTGAGAATCCTTCTTCCTCCCGCTCAGGCCTGCTGCGGAGTCTTTGTTGGGTTTTCCTTCTCAGCTAAGGTACTGCTTAGCTTAAGAATCCAGAACCCCCAGTTCTCCCAGGGACTAAACCACCAACCAAAGAGTACACATGGAGCGACCCATAGCTCAAGCCACATATGTAACAGAGGATGGCCTTGTCGGTCATCAATGGGAGGAGAGGCCCTTGGTCCTGTGAAG